>NC_046155.1:182461703-182500027 GCF_011064425.1 Rattus rattus
ATCCATCTTGAGTTTCATGTGTTCTAGGCATCTAGGGTAATTCAAGCATTTGGGCTAATAGCCACTTATCAATGAGTGCATACCATGTGTGTTTCTCTGTGATTGGGTTACCTCACTCAGGATGATATTTTCCAGTTCCAACCATTTGCCTACGAATTTCATAAAGTCATTGTTTTTGATAGCTGAGTAATATTCCATTTTGTAGATGTACCACATTTTGATCATCCCCTGTCCTGGTGTATTTCAAACATTCTTCTCCATCGTTTTCTGAATGGTTTAACAGGATTTGACGTTTTATATTAGGGCAGGACAAGAAAGGGAGAAGAAGAAGTTCTGGGACAAAATTAGACATGGAGATTCGTCAATCAGACAGAAGGAAAGAGCTGTATGTGAACTGAATGAAAAGTAACAGGCATGTGACAAATGTGGGCTAGTATAAAAGGGCTATTATGTAATATAAGTTATTTGGGAACAAGTGTAAGGGAAAAGGCCTAAGATATAGAAATAAATGCAAGTCTCTGTGTCATTATGCCTGTGCTAGTGTGTTAGTGGCAGGTCTGTATTAAATGGCTCCCTGAACATTGGTCTAGAAATTCAAGCTTAGTGCCTGAGAAAAGTCCTGGATGGAATGTAGGGGTTAGGGGTATGTGTTACCATAGCAAACAGGCCAGTCAATAATCTTAGCCTCTTTAAAAGTAGGCAGGATGGAGAACCCAGCATCCTGCTCAGTGAGCAGCATGTGGCATATTGACAGACATCCTGCTGAACAGGTGAGCAAGTTGTGCCTGCAGGTAAAAACAGGTGTGTAGTCACCAGGAGCTCTGACATCCTAAGAGCAGAGGTAAGACCAACACATGTGCTCCAAGCAACCTGCCTGGATGCCTCAGGACTCATAAACCCAGTATATGTCTGGAACAGGACCCTTCTGGTTTCTGCCTTCTCCTGGAGCTGAACCATCCACACAGCTCTTTGTACCCAAATCCTATGTGTGTGAGAGAGAGAGATGGACTTTGAGAAGTGCAGATACTCCTTGAGAGCTCATTGGAGACCACTTCTACCCTACTCTTGGCCCAAGAGAATTTTGCTTAGTGCCCTCTGGGTGGCCACCTAATCATATTTACAGTCAGGGTAGGAACCCAGTTTCTGCCTGTGCCTGGAGCTTTACTGTCCCACAGCACTGTGTACATGAACTTATGGGGGGAGAGAGCTCACCTCTCAGAAGTGCAGAAAATTCTGAGAACCCAGGGGAAGAAGTCCCTGTCGCATTTTTTGAGCCTAGAGGAAATTCCCTAGTGCACTGGTGCCTTCCTGGGCACATGAACCTATGAGCAGTCAGGGCCAGGACCCTTCTAGATCTGCCTGCCCCAGAGCTGACCAGGTCACCAGGAGAACTGATACACCTGAGAGCAAAGGCATACCAACACTCTGCTCTAATGACCAGCATGGTGGCCTCAGGACAAAAACTCAGGGCACTCTGGGGACAGGAGCCTGTTTCTGCCTGTGTCTGGATCTAACCTTGAACAGCTCCTGTTACTAGGATCCTGCTGTAAGAAAAACAGGCCCATAGGAAGTTCTGTCACAAATGCCTACATGACACTCAAGGCACAGTCAGATAGCAAAGACAAGCTAACACCAGAGACAACCTGATGTGAGAGGCAAATGTAGGAACCTAAAGAAACCAAGACTACTTGCATCATCAGAGCCAAGTTGTCCCACCAAAGCAAATACTGGATGTAGAAACACAGCGGGAAAAGCAAAAGATTTAGATTTAAGGGAAGTATTCATGATGATGATAGAGTATTTTAAGAAGGGTATAAATAAATCCCTTTTAAAGAAATACAAGACAACAGAAGTAAAAAGTAAAAAAATATCAAGAGGAAAAACACTAAATCCTTTAAAGAATTACAGGAAAAGAAAATCATGGAGGTGAAAAGGCATTGAACAAAAAATCAACCAGGATTTAAAAAGTGGAAACAGAAACACAAAAATCACCAAGGAAGAAAAATTTGTATATAGGAAAAACCTAGGAAAGAAATTAGATCCATAGACCAATCATCACCAATAGAATACAGGAAATAGAAGAAGCAATCTCAGAGGCAGCAGATACCTTAGAAAACATTGATGCAAGCATCAAAGACAATTTAAACAGAAAAAGGTCCTTAACCCAAACATCCCAAAATTCCAAGACCTAATGAAAAGATTGAACCAAGAATAACAGGGTACAAAGAGAAATGAAGATTCCCAAATTAATTGGCCAGTAAATATCTTTCAAATAAAATTAGAGGAAGAAAATTTCCCTAACCAAAAGAAAAGATGCCCATGAACAGAAAAAAAGAAACCCCTACAAAAACTCCAAACATTTTAAACTAGAAAAGAAATTCTCCCATCACATAAGAAGTCAAAATACTAAAATGTACAAACAAAGAAAGAATATTAAAACCAGGAAGGAGAAAAGGTCAAGTCAAAAAAAAGGCGATCTGATTGAATTACACCAAAACATTTCACCAGTAAAACTATGAAAGACAGAAGATCCTGGGCAGTGACATACAGACAAATCCAAAGAAAACAAAGACCAGCCCAGGCTATGTTTATAAGAAAACTGTCAATCCAATAGAGATGAATTAACTATGGTATTCCATGACTAAATCAATGTATACAATAAGTTTTCTGAACAAATACAGCTTCAAGGACAAAAGATAGAAAACTCCAACCCAAGAAGGGAAAACTACACCCCAGAAAAGTCAAGAAAAGTCTTGTAAAACAAAACAAACAAAAAGAGACACAAAAAACATAATTCCACCCATCAAACAAAAATATGAGCAAACAGAAATCACTATTCCTTAATATCTATTAACACAGAATAGACCTAATCTTCCAAAAAAATGGATTATAGACTACCACGATGTTAGAGAGGACTATATTATGCTCCATATGAGCAAATATATTCAAAGGACAAAGTTGGACACTACATTAATGTAAAAGGATGGAAAACAATTTTCAGCAAATATTTCCAGTACCAAGTTGCAAAAAATATTCTTAATATTGAGTAAAAATCACTTTTAAATCAAAAGTTACTCAAAATATGGTAAGGAGGACACTTCATGTTCATCACAGGAAAGTACACCAAGATGAACCCTCATTCCTGAATATCTATGCTCCAAATGCAAGGGTAACTCTATTCATAAAAGAGGCCTTACTAAAGCTCAAGGCAACAGACATTTTATCCATACAATAATAGTGGAAATTCCAACACTTAGTCTCATCCATGGAAAGATCATGGAAACAGAAACCTACAAAGACATAACAAAACGAAGCTATGAACCAAATGGATTTAATAGATATGAGAACATTTAATCCTGAAAACAAAAGAATAGACCTTTGTTCAGCACCTCATGGTCCTTTCTCCAAAACTGACCATATATCGGTCACAAACATGCCCTCAACATATACAAGAAGATAGGATCCCATACATCCTATCATGTCACCAGGACTAAAGGCAGATCTTCAATAACAAGAAAACATCAGAAAGCCCAAGACACATGGAAAATGAAACAATACTTTACCTAATGATAATTTGTCTAAGAAATAAAAATAGAGAAATAAATACAGAAAGACTTAGAACCAATGAAAATGAAGGCACAACATAACCCAAACTATGAGGAACAATGAAAAACAGGCAAGAGGAAAAATCATACCTCTGATTACCTGCAAAAAAGAACTAGAGAGAACATATATTAACAGCTTGACAATATATCTAAAAACCTACCACAAAAGAAGCAAATATGCCCAAGAGGAGTAGGAAGGTGGGAAAAAATAAATCTCTGGGGCAGAAATCAAAATCAAGAGAAAAAAAAGATCTATGTTAAAGAATCAACAATGAAGGAGCTATCTTTGAGAAAATCAAATGTTAGATAAACCCTAAGCCAGACTAACCAGAGGGAACAGAGAGTATCCAAATTAACAAAATCAGAAGTAAAAAACAGACACATAAAAAAAAAAAAAAATCTGAGGAAATTGAAAAAATGTCATATCCTTCTACAAAAGCCTATATTGAAGAAAACTGGAAAATCTGGATGAAATGGACAATTTCCTAGACTAATACCAGGTAGTAAAGTTAAAACAGGAACAGATAAACCATCTAAACAATCCCCTAACTCCTAAAGAAATAGAAGCAATTAGTAAAAGTTCACCAAACATAAAAGACCGTGTTTAGTGCAGAATTCCTATCAGACCTTTATAGAACACTTCCAACACCAACACTGTCCAAACTGTTCCACAAAATTGAAACAGGAGGATCATTATTCATTTCCTTCTGTGATGCCACAATTATGCTTATACCTAAACAAAACAAAGGCCCAACAAAGAAAGAGAACTTCAGACCCACTTCCCTTATGAATACAGACACAAAAATACTCAATAAAATTCTAGCAAACCAAATCCAAGAAAAAATCAAAACAATCATCCATCCTGATCAAGTAGATTTCTTCTCAGGGTTGCAGGGATGGCTTACTATATGGATATTCAGCAACATCGTCCACTTGTAAACAAACTAAAGAACAAAATGGATGAGCATCTCATTAGAAATTGAGGAAGCATTTGACAACATTCAACAGTCTTTTCAGCTTTAAGGTCTTGGAAAGGTCAGAAATTCAAGGCACATACCTAAATGAACTAAAAGCAGTATACAGCAAACCAGTAGCCAACATCAAACAAAATGGAGAGAAGCTTGAAACAGTCCCATTGATCAGGGACTTGACAAGGCTGCCACTCTCTCCCTACCTATTAAATACAGTATTCAAAACTTAGCCACAGCAATCAGATAACAAAAGGTCAAAAGGATACAAATTGGAAAGAAAGAAATCAAAATATCACTGTTTGCAGATGACATGGTAATGTACTTAAGTGACCAAAAGTTTCACCAGATAACTCCTAAGCCTGATGAACAACTCAGGCAAAATGGCAGGCATAAATTAACTCCCAACAAATTAGTAGCATTCACCTACTCAAAGAATAAACAAACTGAGAAAGAAATTAGGAAACACATCTTCACAGTAGTCACAAATACCACAAGATACCTTGATTTGACTCTAAGGAAGCAAGTGATATATTTGTATGACTAGAATTTAAAAAGTCTCTGAAGAAAGCAATTGAACAAAGATCTCAGAAGGAGGAAAAGACCCACCTTGTTCATGAATTGGCAGGTTAATATCGTAAAATGGCCATTTTGCCAAAAGGAGCCTACAGATTCATGTAGTCTTCATCAAAATTCCAATTCAATTCTCCATAGTCTTATAAAGAGCAATTTAAATTTATTTGCAATAAAAAAAAAACCCAGGATATTGAAAACTGTCATCAACAATAAAAGAACTCCTGGGAGAATCACCATCCGTGACCTCAAGCAGTATTACAGAGCAATAGTCATAAAAAATGCATGGTATTGGTAAAGAGACAGGCAGCTAGATTAATGGAATAGGATTGAAGACCCTGAAATAAACCCACACACTTATGGTCACTTGATCTTTGAAAAAGGAGGTAAAACCATCCAATGGAAAAAGATAGTATTTTCAACAAATGGTGCTCACTCAGCTTGAGGTCACCATGTAGAAGAATGCAGATTAATCCATTCTTTATTCCTATGCAAAACTTAAGTCCAAGTGGATTACAATCTCCACATCAATCCAGATACACTCAAACTAATAGAAGAAAAGAGTAGAGAATAGCTCAAACACATAGGCACTGGGAAAACCCCAAAAAAAAAAAAAAAACAAAAAACCAGTGGCTTATTCTCTAAGATCAAGGATCAACACATGGGACCCATATAATTGGAAAGCTTCTGTAAGACAAAGTGGACTTTTTATTAGGACAAACGGCAACCAAATAGATTTGAAAAGATCTTTACCTATCCTAATTATATAGATTATTAAAGTAACCAATATATGCAAATATCCCAAGAAGTATTATTTATGAAAATGAGCCCTCTAAAAAAAAGTGTACAGAGGTAAACAGAGAATTCTCATCAATTGAAGAATAACAAATGGGCTGAGGAGCACCAAAATGTTTAACTTTAGTAATGATGGAATCCAAATTAACAATCCTGAGATTCCACCTCATATGTAAAAATACAATTGTTAAGATTAAAACTATTCAGATAACAGCTTTGGTGAGAAAAAGGAAGAACACTCTTTTTTTGTTGGTGGGATTGCAAGCTGGTATAACCATTTGGAAATCTGTCTGAGGTTCCTAAAAATTGACATTTTACTACCTGAGGACCCAGCTATACCACTCCTGTATTTACCCAAAGATGCTCCAACATATAACATGGACACATGTCCACTATGTTCAGCTTAGCCTTATTTATAATAGCAGAAAGCTGAAAGGACCCAGATGTCCCTTTAACAGAAGAACGGATATAGAAAATATGGCACATTTACACAATGGGCAATACTTAGCTATTTAAATTAATGACTTTATGAAATTCATTGTCAAGTGGATATATGTGTAAAACTCAATCACAAAAATCCCATGGTATGCACTCACTGATGTGTAATGGGCTTATGTCTGGGGAAACAGGAAAGGCAATAACATTTTGAAATGTAAGCAAAATATATCCAATAAAAAAGATACTTCTATTGAGAAAAAAAGCATCATTCATTTGTTTTTATTTAATTTTGCTGTCATAAAATACCAAGACCAAGACAGTTTAAAGTATAAAGGGTTTGGGGTGCCTCTATAATTCCACAGAGTCCACAATTGGATGAAGGACAGCAGGTGATAAACAAGAAACTGAGTAATTATAATTTTATCTACACTTGAAACAGAGAGGCATGTCAAATGGGGTTGAGAATGTATATTCTGTAAACTTTCATAAATTATGAACTCCCTCCAGTAAGGCTTTATCACTTGAAAGCGTGAAATCTTCCCTGCCCCCCCAAATGTCTGTGTGTCTATTACAGAAGTATCAAATATTGAAGTTTTAAGGACATGTCTCTAATCAGACCACTAGACAGTCATAATACTATGATCATCTCATAATCTTAATTGTGTTGTGTTGAGAAACAACAAAAAAATCCATCGTAAACCCATGTACATCTTAACATGATTTAAAATTACAGAAACAAAAGTCTGTTTGGTGACTCAATGTATTCTCATAACTGGGAACCCAATAAAATAATAGTTACATTAGAGTGTTACTCTCCTTGTGTGTGTGTATATATATACACACACACACATACATATATATATATACATACATACATGTATGTATGTATATATCTTTGGCAGATATATCATGGGTTTGGCATTTGGCATCTCCAATGTTTAGAGGATTCAAGTGAAACCTAAGCTCCACTTTCATAGATTTTAGGGAATGCATGGCCTCACTATTATTTCTCCATTACACACAGTCTTTCCAATAGATGTGGGAAATCTTAGGCCAAGAATGCAAGACTCATCTCTATTTTATTTTTCATGTTCCCAAAGATAGTATCAAGTTTATGACATTGTCTGTTTGGGATGGAGCCTCATTCCTTTAAACATGTCAGCAAGCAACCTTGCATTCATGGAGCAAACCATACTTAACCTTTCTTATTTCATGTTAGAAGAATAATTGTTTGGGGTCTTCCATTGAGGGTTGTATCTTATTATTTTATTGCAGATCATAAAGGGTCTGCATAAGGATCTAATATCTTTTATGTTTCCTATTTCTACCAGTATATGCATTGACTGCAACATTACATTTCCCAGTAATTTTTCACTCACATTGTGTATTTCGAATTTTTTCCCTACCTGATCCTTTTTATTGTAGACTTGCACAATAGTTGTTTGTAATAAATATTTCACAGATTCAATGCTATTCTCTCTTGAAATTTACTTCACCAAAGTAATACATCCATTCTTTTTATAGTCAGTCTCACAAACATTCTCAATGTCTAGGCAGAAATGAAAATATTTATGAAATGTTTTCACAAATGATTTTTATTTTAATCTTGGGGCCATTTTGCTCTATTTTCCTTTTTTAGACATTTTTTCTTTTTCTTTTTTCTTTTCTTTTATTGCATATTTACTTTATTTACATTTCAAATGTTATCCCCTTTCTTGATTTCCCCTACAGAAACCCCCCAATTTCATCCCCTTACCCCATGACTCCAGGAGAGTTCTCCCTCCCTCACCCACCCACTGGCTTCTACCTCTCTACCCTGGCATCCACTACACTGTGGCATCTAGCCTTCACAGGACCAATGGCCTCTCCTACCATCTATCACCATCAAGGCCCAAGGTTAGTAACTATAAGCCTTAAGACTGGAATAAATAATAATTTAGTATTATTTTGTGTTCATATTTGCATGTGAATTCTTGTGGGCAAGTTCACCTGCATTTTCAAGTGTATTTTCATTCTTTCTCAGTGTGTATATATTTATACCTGTTTTGTGTTTCTGTGTTTGTCTGTTTGTTTTTTTTTTTGTGCCCATGTGTGTCAGGGTGTATTTGTAGAGAGAGGACAGGCTGACATCATTATTTATGTACAGTTTTTAAAAGCCTCATCTTAATATTCATTATTTTTTTTGAGAAAGATTTTCTAAATGGCTTAGAATGCTTTGAATAGTCTAGCCTGCTGGTCATGGAATCCCACAAGTACTCCTGATACTGACAACAAATTTGGGATGGTTGCATGTCCCAACAAAAAGCATTTGAAAAATTTTTTTTGGAGATTCATATGAGGTCTTCTTATTTACATGACTATGACCTTAACAACTGATCTATGCTCTCAAATTCACAAAAACTTAATTGATATGCTATATCATTCAGTCCAATGTTGGTTTTCATGTGATATAGCTGAGTGTCAAAGGGATATTCTTCAATAACTAACTTATTTGATAGATAGTGCTACATGTTGACTCCACGAAAGATTTAATTATTCAGTGAAAAAATTAATATTGAAGCTTGGCATGACAGTACATGCTTACTGTTAGCAGTCAGGAGGGAAATGCAGACAGACCTCCCCAGAGTTTGAAGCCAGTCTTTTCTACATAGTTGATTCTAATAGATGGGGTTATAGAGACCTTGTTATAGAAATACAGAACTAAAAATTAAATGTTGAGTATTATTTACTCATCAAGTTCATCTTGACATGGACTGTGTTTTTGGAACTAGAGAATAACTTGAGGATATCATCCTAACTACTGAAAAATTAGCAGAAATTTCATGATATAAAACTAACTTTAAAAATGTGGGCTAGGGCCTTAGTGACAGGAACTGGGAAAGGGAATAACATTTCAAATGTAAATAAAGAAATGTCCAATAATGAAAAAAAAGCCTTATGTCATTAGGGAATTCAGACTTATGTGATTAATCAATAAGCCTAGAAATGTTTGTATTTTTAAATCCCTTCATTGCCAAAAAAACTCCATTATGAGATTTAATACTGTGTTACCAAGGTTTCTGTCAGGTCCTATGTTGTCAATGAATGGAATGTATTTTCCATCAAATATTTATGCAAACCATGGAAGGTGCAGGATTATGATGATTTTATATATGGTGAATCATCTTGTATTTCTGTTTTTATGTCCTTTCCTTTGAAATTTCATTTTACTGTAGTAAAAGTTATGAACATAGAAGTAGTCCTAAATATTTATCAATTATAATACATCAAAAATTATTGATGTGATTAATACAGTCACAATGTATGCTCCTGTACAGAATGGTGTGTCTCTGAAGTCAAATCTAGGCACTGAGTATTGGAAAACTACGAATCGAGGTTTGAAATGGCCTACATATTTCAAGATGATAGTCTCCTGGTTGTTTTTTCCCTTCTTTATTTTTCCCTTCTTTATATCATCATTTTACTGTCTTCTCTGATTAAGAGTTGATGACCATACATATGATTAATTCTTGATCCCAGAGCATTCCACTTTCTAATATTTTTTTTTCTTTGTGCCTCTAGCATTTGACCATTCTCAAGTAGCTGGGTGACAATTTTCTTCTCTTCTCAGGGATCATTTTGATGGAGATTGCATTGAATCTATAGATTGCTTTTGGTAAAATGGGCATTTTTACCGTATTAATCCTGCCAATCCATGAGCATGGGAGATCTTTCCATCTTCTGAGATCTTCTTCAATCTCTTTCTCAGAGACTTGAATTTCTTACCATACAGATCTTTTGCTTTCTTGGTCAAAGCCATACTATGGTTTTTTATATTATTTGGGACTATTATGAAGGGTTTTGTTTCTCTTATTTCTTTCCCAAGACAGTTTATCCTTTTAGCAGAGGAAGGCTAATTATTTGTTTGAGTTAATTTTATATACAGCCACTTTGTTGAAATTGTTTATTAGGCTTAGTAATTCTCTGGTGGAACTTTTGTGGTCACTTATGTATACTATCATATCATCTGCAAATCGTGATATTTTGAATTCTTACTTTCTAATTCATATCCCTTTCATTTCCTGTTGTTGTCTGATAGCTTTGTCTAGGATTTTGAGAACTCTATTGAACAAGTATGAAGAGAGTGGGCAGCCTTGTCTAGTCCCTGATTTTAGTGGTATTGCTTCAATTCTCTCCATTTAGTTTAGTGTTAGCTACTGGTTTGCTTTATATGGCTTTTACTATGTTTAGGTATGGGCTTTGATTTCCTGTTCTTTCTAGGACTTTTACAATGATGGGATCTTGAATTTTGTCAAATGCTTTCTCAGCATCTAGTGAAATGATGACTTTGTTTTTATCTTTGAGTTTGTTTTATAATGGATCACGTTGATGGTTTTCCGTATATTAAACCATCCCTGCATGCCTGGGATGAAGCCTACTTGATCATGGTGGATGACCATTTTGTTCTTGGATTCAATTTGCAAGAATTTTATTTTGTATTTTTGTTTTA
This sequence comes from Rattus rattus, assembly GCF_011064425.1. Lineage (NCBI taxonomy): Eukaryota > Metazoa > Chordata > Mammalia > Rodentia > Muridae > Rattus > Rattus rattus. The sequence continues at coordinate 182,472,572 of NC_046155.1, forward strand.
ATATTCCTAAGGGATACTGGTCTGAAGTTCTCTTTCTTTGTTGGGTCTTTATGAGGTTTTAGGTATAAGAGTAATTGTTGCTTTATAGAATGATTTTAGGAGTGCTCCATCTGTTTCTATTTTGTGGAATTGTTTGGACAGTATTCTTATGAGGTCTTATACGAAGTTCTGATAGAATTCTGCACTAACCTCCTAGTTCTGGGCTCTTTTTGGTTGGGAGAATTATTACTGCTTCTGTTTCTTTAGAAGTTATAGGTTTGTTTAGAAGGTTTATTTTTTCCTCATTTAACATTGGTACCTGGTGTTTGTCTAGAAACTTTACCATTTCCTCCATATTTTCAAGTTTTGTTGAATATAGTCTTTTATAATAGGATCTGATGATTTTTTGACTTTCCTAAGATTCTGTTGTTATTTCTTGTTTTTCATTTCTGATTTTGTTAATTTGGACACAGTCTCAGGGCCCTCTGATTAGTCTGGTTAAGGGTATATCGATCTTGTTGATTATCTCAAAGAAACAGCTACTGGTTTTTTCGATTATTTGTATAGTCCTTTTTGTTTATACTTGGTTGATTTTAGAATGGAGTTTGATTATTACCTGCCTTCTACTCCTCTTGCGTGTATTTATTTTGTTTTGTTCTCGAACTTTTAGGTGTGCTGTCAAGCTGCTGACATATGCTTTTTCCTGTATCTTTTGCCAGGCACTCAGAGCTATGAGTTTTCCTCTTATCACAGCTTTTATTATGTCCCATAGGTTTGGGTATGTTGTACCTTTGTTTTCATTAAATATTAAGAAGTCTTTAATTTCTTTATTTCTTTCTTAACCAAGTTATCATTGTGTAGAGTGTTGTTCATCTTCCATGTATATGTGGGTGTGCTTTCCTTTTTTTTTTTTTTTATTGAAGACCATCCTTTGTCCATTATAATCTGGTAGGATGCATGGGCTCATTTCTATCTTTCTGCATGTGTTGAGGCATGTTTTGTGACCAATATATGGTCAATTTTGGATAAGGTACCATGAGGTTCTAAGAATGTATATCCTTTTTGTTTTAGAATGAAATGTTCTATAAATAATCTGTTAAGGGAATAACACTCGAAATATAAATAAGAAATACTCAAGTTAATAAAAAAATATCTGTTAAGGTCATTTGGTTCAAAACTTCTATTAGTTTCTCTATGTCTCTGTTTAAGTTCTGTTTCCATGATCTGTCCATTGATGAGAGTAGGGTGTTGAAATATCCTACTATTATTGTGTGAGCTGCAACGTGTGATTTGATCTTTAGCAAGTTTTCTTTTATGAATGTAGTTTCCCTTGCATTTGTAGCATAGATATTTAGGACTGAGAGTTCACCTTGGTGGCTTTTTTTCTTTGATGAATATGAAGTGTCTTTCCTTATCTCTTTTGATGCCTTTTGGTCGAAAGTCGATTTTATTCAGTTTTCGAATGGCTACTCCAGTTTGCTTCTTCAGACCATTTGATTGCAAAGTGTGTATCCAGCCTTTTACTCTGAAGTAGTCACTGTCTTTGTCTCTGAGGTGTGTTTCCTGTATAAACCAAAATGCTGCATTCTCTTTATGTATCCAGTCTGTTAATCTATGTCTTTTTATTTTGGAATTGAATCCATTGATATTGAGAGTTATTAAGAAATAGTGATTGTTGCTTCCTGTTATTTTCGTATTGATAGGTGGGATTATGTTTGTGAGTTTCCCTTCTTTTGGGTTTACTACAAGAAGATCACTTTCTTGCTTTTTCTATGGTGTAGTTTCCCTGCTTGTGTTGTGCTTTTTTATGTATTATCTTTTGTAGGGCCCACTTCATAGAAAGATATTGTGTTAATTTCATTTGGTCATTGAATATCTTGGTTTCTCCCTCAATGTTAATTGAGAGTTTTCCTAGATAAAGAAGCCTGAGCTGGCCTTTCTGTTCTCTTAGTGTCTGTACGACATCTGTCCAGAATCTGCTGGCTTTCACAGTCTCTGGTGAGAAATCTCGTGTAATTCTGATAGGTCAGCCTTTATATGTTACTTGACCTTTGTCCCTTACTGATTTAATAAACTTTGCTTGTTTTGTGCATTTCGCGTTTTGACTATTATAGGACGGGAGAAATATGTTTTCTGGTCTAATCTAAGTGTCTACACTTCTGAGGGTCGAGCTTTCCTGACAACAGGATTTGGGTGCAGGGAGCTGTTTGACCAGTTCAGTTCAGTTCAGTTTTGGTGGAGACCAGAACCATAGGTACTGGAAGATGACTGTTCCTATATTCTTGTGTCCATAAGCACTATGCAGTTTCCAGTGATGTAGGAAAATGTGGGCAGAAGTGGCAGACTCTTTTGTGGTCTCAGGTTGGTACACACTTCTGGGTGTTTAACTCACAGAATTTGATGAATTGTGTTCTATATTTCTGTTTTATCTGCTTCTTTATTTGATTGCTTTTAAACATGATCTTTCCTTTTTAATAACATGTGACCATGATCACAATAGTTTTCTGTGTTTCCAATTTCTTTAATACATGACTGAAATAGAGAGAGCTCAGGTTCACGGTCTTAAAGGTGAATCAGAAGTGATCCAGGCCTTGGACTATATTCTGTTACTCTCGGTTGGCTTAAAACTCCCCCAAATTAAATGTTTTTGAGCAGAGGATCCATCATAAATGTTCAGAACTTATGTTTATTCACTAATTGCTGAAAATGGATGATCCTTATTTTCTTCATTAAATATAACTGTGCTTCTCATAGGCAAATTCAATGGTTTTAGATTTAGGGAATAGCAGTACGTTATTTGATTTTTTTACTGGTATAGGTTAATACCTTAGTGAGGTATAGTAACATATAGATTCTTCTATGAATAGGACTATGTTTAAAACTCCAGTCATTGTTTGGGTGATATTTTTAACTTCATCATATTCCATTATCATTTATGAACTTTTGTATTTAGTTGTACAAGAGAGCAATGCTTATATACAGTGATTAGCAAAGATTATTCCTGTATCATGTATCTCCTACTGATACATTATTGACCATCTCTGAATTTCTTAGTGACGTCTCAGCTGAGTGCTCTATATGATGCACCATTAATCTGAAAATTAAAAATTAACTTGGTAGTGTTTATATACGATTAGTGTTTATATAAGATCTATTAATAGGTTGGAGACTAATGATACAGATTTCAGAGAATGACTCTAATACCTTATTCCTCCAAATTTGATTCCATTTAACATTTAGGCCTGAGAAAAATTAGACTCTTGTAAGCATGCTGTTTCATTCAACACAAAAAAAACAAAACCAAAAAAAACAAAAATACCCTTCATTGTTGTCTTAAATTATATGCTGCAGGAAAAGTTTCAGAAATGATTTTAACTTCCAATAAAAGCACTGACTTTTACCCCTGCAGGTGCATTAGAAATTGCTCTTCTGATAGAAGAGTCATAGATTCATATGCAGTTTTCTAGGTTTCTAACTACCACCTCTGCCCTCTTTTGTTGTAAGAACTCATTGGTTTGTAAAATTTTCAGCCTACTGAGGAAGTATTCAGGTAAACATTTTCTTTTCAGTCTGAGAGGCAGAGAATCAAAGCAATGATGTCTGGTAAGTACACATGCCTAAAAAGGGTATTGTGAAATGGGAACAGATAAAGTACAAATTTAGGAAAGATCAGAAAACGGTTTTAGGATGAAAATGAGCTAATGAATAAAAGAGTCCTTGATATGTCCAAAACTGTTATGAAGATAATTTGATATAATGAAATCGTTGCTAAGGCAAAGCTTTGATTTAAAATTGCTAACAAATTGTGTGTGTGTGTGTGTGTGTGTGTGTGTGTTTCTGTGTAGTCAGAAAAAAAGCCTTAGTTTTAGGATCTATTTATTTTGAGATACAGTCTCTACTTCTCTTGAACTCTCTTAGTAGGGTAGCATGACTGCCTAGTAGGTTTAGGAAAACTTCTGTCTCTGCATTCACAGTACTTGCATGACATAGGTGTGTAGACATATCCATTTACGTTTTTATGTGATTTATAGATTTTGAAGTCTGTTCCTCATAATTGCAAAGAAAGTAGTTTATAAACAGACTTCAATGACCACCCGAGTAATGATATAATTTCAATACCATAGTACTTTATCACATGTCAATTTTCATGTCTTCACTGATTTATGAGTTATGAAATGTTCATAGGAAAACTCCATTGGACCTGTGAAACTACACAGAGAAATGCTCAAAGTTTACAGCAAGAACTACAAGTAACTGCAAAAAGCAGAGATCAGAACTGTTCTTTTCCAGAGGAAAAGTATATCCACTGGATCTATGTATCTATGTATCTATTTATCTATGTATCTATGTATGTATGTATCTATCTGTCTATCTGTCTATCTATCTATCTATCTATCTATCTATCTATCTATCTATCTATCTATCTATATTTGTCTATATCTATGTATCTATCTATATCTATATCTATATATCATATAGATATGATTTAAAATTATATATGTATAATTTTTTAAAAAGTGGCCATGAAATTTAAGGTGATTTGGAAAGAGAATATGAGATTATTTTGAGGAAAATTAAAGAATAAAAGAATTTAATTAGTACACATTCTTAAAAAATAAACAGAAAGTAATAATTTACCTGAAAGGTACAATGATGATTCAGTCTATGGAATCAAAAATGTTGGTTTTGTACAAATTAACCTTGAGACTGCAATACCTTAAAGCAACTTGGCCTCAGAAGTCTCTATAATAGCATTATACCATGGGAATAACATTGAATATTTATATGATTCCAACAATTTAGGATAGTATGAATGTTTATGGAAACAAAACTATACATAGTGCTTGAGGATGCCTCTAAGAAATTCTAAATAAATACCATCATAGACAACTGTTTAGCATGCAAACTGAAAATAATTTTAAATCCTCCAAATATATCAGAAGCACCATTACATGAACATTTGTAAATATTTCTTTTATGTCTTAGCCTGACAGTGACAACAATGCCATTGTTTACACAAAGCTGCTACGAATATTACAGAAAGTTCTAGAGCGACATACTTATAATAACAGTATATCAAAGCTTGACACCTCTGTTGGATAATTTAAATTAACTTCCTAGAATCTTCTTACCACAATGAAATTTTAAGAACTCATGAGTAGGAATACTAAAATTCAGTTAATATTATAAATGTATCCAAACTCCATTCTGATGCAGAAGTTGAATAGCTGAAGGCAAAAGTCTTTCAATGTAAAATGATGGAATGATACTAGGAATTGAAAAAGTGATTCAAGAGGAAGAAGGAATCATGGACATTTTTTTCTCTTCTTCACAAAAAGCTTACTTTATTGCACTGGATAAGGATTGAGATCATGCTCAATATTTTTGTAAGCTAATAAGTTTATTGAACTGACTTACAAGATTATGAGTAAGTAGATTCTTACAGGAGCATGAGTATATCAATTATGCTCCCGTTGCAATGATGAAACCTCATGAACAAAATCAACTTATAGAAGGAAGAGTTTATTTGGGTTAAAGGTTCCAGGACGATGTGACCAGTAGGTCAAGAAGATAGGATTATAAGTAGTAGGAAATATAGAATTCTTGGAACGCACATCCTTAAATTCATCATATGACAGAGAGGACAAACTAGAAAATACATAACATTTTAACTTCAAACTCAACCTTTTGTGATGTACTTCCTCCCACAATACCATGTAAACCTCATATAATAATAACCTTAAGTACAGACCAAGTGCTGCAGGACATTTTGGATGTGCTGGGGGACATTTCTCATCCCTACTACTACAATTAATAACTTTTAGAGAAGCTACACAATTCTGAAACCCCAAACTACAGCCTGTGAAAATCTCTTATGGATAATTCACCATAGACCCAAGCCTTCATGGAATCGTCGACTACTCACATATTGTAGCACCTCTCATGAGCAGTGTATAGATGGGAGGCAAAGATTGGTGATGATGAAATATCATATTCAATCACCTCCAATTCTTTCAGAACTTCCCTATCTCGAACTTTCAAATGTATTTTTAATCTTGTTAAGTTAAATTTGTGTTGCCCAAGTACACTTGGGGATATTGCTGACCATGAATGTGTTCAGCCTATCTGTGCCTACACTGGTAAAGCAAACTAACTCTCTCTCTCTCTCTCTCTTTCTCTCTTTCTCTCTCTCTCTCTCTCTCTCTCTCAGCTGCTATCTAATGCCAACAATATTTCATTTAGAGCTAGGACTTCATGTCTTTCTCCTCCTTATTTTCTATGCTAGAATATTTGATTTCAGCTTGCACAATTTATTGTACATTGGGTCAAATATAATGGTGAGAATGTATATGTAAGTGCAAAATCACTGAGTCATAAAATATGAAGAAATCAAACAGGTTCTGAATTATAAGTTATACCTATACTGGTTATCTTTCTTTGTGCTGGAAGGTAATATGCTCTCTATTGAAGAAAAAGTGAATAGATATCATCCAGCAATAAACTCTATGAACTGAAAGCTCATTGGCCTGACAAGACACTCTCATTTATGCAACAGTGGCACAATTATGTCAAAAGTAACAAACCTCATTACGATATGCTTAAACAAAGACACAATGAAATGGAGTCTATAAATAGCAGAGTGAGTGTGGCTGAGAACCTGTGACTAAATAGACCATAGTCTATAAAGAAGGATATACTATTATTAATTTATGAAATGATCATAGTATTAAAATAATCTGCCTTTAATTATTACACTGATATTTTGAAGAAATCTATTGACTAGATTGTTAGACACTCTGAATTATTAAAAAATGTCATTTATATTCTTATTAAAAGATTATAGTAATTTTATATTCCTCATCCAGGATGAACATAATCTGGAAATAGTGACATCATGGCTCATGATAAAGGGTCCAAAAGAAGGAAAACACATAGAAATGATAGCTGTGATATTAACTAGCCACCAACTAGGATCATGAGAAAAGGCAATGCAGCCTTGTAAGATAGAAGAGAGGGTATAAAAAGTGAGAAATGTGCACACAAGCGCTAGAATGTTCTGGGTGGCTCTGGACTCAGGAGAGTTTCTGGGGGGAGCATGACAACTGTGGATATGGTGAACCCGCTTCTTGTGTCCATACAGTATGAAAATCATGGAGCTGCTGGAAATGACCAAGACAACCGAAAGCAAGACTTCTGGAAACACCCAAAATGCTATGTATAGTGATTCTACTATGTTATCATTTCCTGTAAAAGAGGAACACAGTTCAACATTTCTTTTTTGTGTAATGTTTTTGGTCTTCCTCCTGATGGATGGATACATAGGGAACATCATATTCATCATCATGTGTAGGACCCAGCAGAGTGAAATGAAGAAGCCCATGAGCCGTTGAATTTTGACTATGTGATCCTTCCAACAGGAATTCCAGGGACTGATGGTGATAGCTTGGAAGACACTCATGAGACAGGTGGTATTGGTGGACATACTCGTGCCAAGTCTGAGAATATATAAAATAAGTTTGCATCCAATATCACTAAAGAACTGATTCCATTCAAAAGCTCTAGTTATCTGTAGCATTCCTTTGGAGAAAATGTTCAAAGAGTTGGCTGTGAACACATGTGTAAGAATTAAGTCTACAGTCTTTAATGTGCCTTCATTGTAGTAAAGGAGTATATAGTGGAAAAGAAGATAAAAGTTTCCCACAATTCCAAGTGCACCTTGAAGTGAGAGCACTATTCCTATTGCCAAGTTCCTGGACTCCATTTTTTATGCCTCACTTTTCTGTTAAAATCATTAAAGAAGCAAACAAACAACAAAACCAAAAAAAAAATGTTTCAGTTAAATCTTTCACTAAACATTTCTAATTTTGAATATGTGTCTGTGTGTGGGAGAATCACTTGAATTCAGGATTGCAAAGATATAGTCTGCAGCCTAGCAAGATGGTTTCAGAACAAGTAATTTTATTGTTAATAACTTTCAGTGAGTTCTTTATATATTTTGGATATTAAGTGTCTGTCAGATGTAGTATGATTGAAGATATTTTCCCAGTCTGTAGACAGTTTTTCATTTTGTCTAACAGAAGCTTTTCAGTTTCCAAACCAAAAAAAAAAAAAATTAAAAATGGGACACAAAAATAAACAGAGAATTCTCAACAGAGGAATCTTGAGTGATCAACAAGCACTTAAAGGAATGTTCAACATCCTTAGTCATCAGGCAAGTGCAAATCAAAATGACCCAGAGATTCTGCCTAATACAAATCAGAATGGTGAAGGCAGTAACACAAGGGACAAAACATGCCAGTGAGAATGTGGAGAAAGAGGAAAAAGTCTTCAGTTCTGGTGGGATTACAATATGCACAAACACTGTGAAAATCAATATTCTGTTTCCATTGAAAATTGGAAATACTCCAACCAGACGACCTAGCTCTTCTACTCCTGGGATATACCCAATAGATGCTTCACCATACCACAAACACACATGATCTACTATGTTCATAGAGGCTTTTTTGTAATAGCCAGAAAATAGAAATAACCCAAATGTCCTTCAACCAAAGAATGGATGCAGAAAACGTGGTTTGTCTACAGAATGAAATACTATTTAGCTATTTAAATCAAAGACATTATGAATTTTGCAGGCAAATGGATGAAACTAGAAAATATCATCCTGAGTGAGGTAACACAGTCACCTCACAAAAGTCACAGTCATGAAAGAACATGAATAGTATGTACTCACTGATAAGTGGATATTATCCATAAAGTACAGGATAACCATGATACACTCCAGAAACCCAAAGAGGTTGAAACAGAAGGAGGGCCAAAGAGAGGATGCTTAAATTTCATTTAGAAGGGGGAATAAAATAGTCATAGGAGGCAGAAGGGATTTGGGTAACAAAGAGGATAAGGAGGGGATTGTAGGGATCAAGAACAGGTGTGGGGTGGAGACAGGAGAGAGGGCCAGAGAGATGGGAGAATGAATTGAAATATGCAAGTGCCTGGAGTAGGGGGTTTGAGAAAATCTCTAGGAAGCCCCAGAAACCTGGGATGGGGCAGGATACCAGGAGTCAATGCAAGTGACTTTAGCTCAGATGCCTAACAGTAGGGAAATGAATCCAGAATAGTCCACCACCTTGGTTGGTGATCCAGGTTCTGAGAGCTCCAAAGGTCCAGAGTAGTTGACTCTGTTAGTTTGTGGAGTTCCTATCCAAATCAGGGCATGCATTCCTTCTCCCTACTCTACCATAAGAACCCCACAAGGTCTATCCACTCTTTGGCCGTGGTGTCTGCATTTTCTAAGTCAGCAGCTGGGTATAGCCTCTCAGAAAACAGTTGTGCTACACTTCTGTCTGCAAGTATATCAAAGTGTCATGAATAGTGTGCTTGATCATGGTCTCAAGTTGGTCCTTCTATTGTTTGACCATTTTCTTTAGTCTCTGCCTCATCTTCTCCCCTGCCTTTCTTATAGACAGGATAATTTTTGGGTTGAAAATTTTTGTGGGTTGTTTTATGTCCCTTTTCTTTCCTGGGGTTATAGCCTGGCTACAAAAGGTGGCCTCCTCAGGTTCCATATTCCCAAGGCTTTTGGATTCCATAAGTGTCATCACCATTTATTCTTGGGTGCTTCCCTTTTCACTGGAGACTCTTATATGCTGGAGATGCAATATCTCCTGTCCTTCCCTATACCTGATCCTGAACCCATCAGCAATTATGTCCCCATGCCCTCTCCAATCAAGTCCCCTCTTTCTATCTGCCCTTTTATGACTATTTTATTCCTTTTTCTAAGTGAAATCCAAGTAACCTTGCTGTGCCCTCCTGTTTATTTAGATTCTTTAGATAACTGGAGGTTGGCATGGTTATATGTTATGTGATGGCTAATATCCATTTATAAGCATGTCCTTTTGGAACTGGGTCACAACACTCAGCATGATTTTTTAGGGCTTCTCTCCTGCCCCCAGTATCTGATCATTTCCCCTTTTTCCTTCCCCTTCCATCTCCCACTCAAGTCCCTTCCTTCCTTTGCCCCTGTGATTGCTTTCTTCTCCCTCCGAATTTGGATTGAAACATCCTGACTTAGTCCCTTAGGGTTGCTAACCTTCCTGTGTTCTGTGGATTATATCCTAGGTATTCTCTAATTTTTTACTCATATCCACTTATTAGTGAGTACATAGCATGCATATCTTTTTGGGTTTGAGTTACCTCATTCAGGATATTTTCAAGTTCCATCCATTTGGCTGCAAAGTTCATAATGATATTCTCAAGTTACCTGAAATTCATGATGTTTTTGTTTTTAATTGCTGAATAATATTCATTGTATATATGGACCACATTATCTTTATCCATTCTTCAGTGAAGAAACATCTAGGTTATTTGCAATTTCTGGCTGTTATGGATAAAGCTGCTATGGATATAGTTGAGAAAGTATTACAAGTAGAATTTTATAAAAAAAAAAATGACCTCCATACATGTGTATTGGAAGTGTAGTACCTCAGGTAATACAAAACAATGACTGTACATCAATGTAAATTAAAGAGTAAAGTAGTCGGGGTTGGGGATTTAGCTCAGTGGTAGAGCGCTTGCCTAGGAAGCGCAAGGCCCTGGGTTCGGTCCCCAGCTCCGAAAAAAAAAACCAAAAAAAAAAAAAAAAAAAAGAGTAAAGTAGTCAGAAAAATCAAAAGCATCAGAACAATCACTCAGAAACATATAAGTACTTATATTAGAATTGCATTTATGCAAAGTACAACATATGAAGGCATTGATCAAATTTCTTAAAGGTAAACAGGCATGAAACTATATCTCCATCTTCAAACCTCTACTGATAATACCACAAAGCTAAATTATTTACTTAATATTATAAAATTATAACAAATGTAATTGTCAATGTTTTATTTCTATTTTGTACCGAAGAGGGTCAGATGGGATCTCACTATAAAAATAAGCTGGAGTTAGACTGCACTTTCTACAATCCTACGATCTCAGCCTATGTATATTTAGAATTGTCACCCACAAGAAATATTCAAGTTTATAATACATGTACAGTATGCAAAGAGTTTCATTTACGAATTCTAGTAATCTATGGTATAATCTATCAAAAAAGGCCCCAAAACAAAAACAACCAGAACTGAGTTTCTGGAAGTATTGCTTAGAAATCATGGTAAGTATGGGTTCTCTACAGGATGAACAGTAAGAGCTATAGAGCCAGATAACAAACTTTCTAAAGTTTCATAAATATTAATAACATGTATATTTGATCAGGGTTGTGAATCTTTGTTACACTTTATGATATTGAGTCTTTCTTCAGATAATTAAATCATACAAAAAGGACATTTTCAGGATATACAGCATCTTACAGAAAGAAACTTAAAGTTTATGAATGAGAACTCTTAAAATTTACCTACCTATAATTCCTGGCTTGTTGAGCTTGTTGAACACAAGATCAGGAGCATGCTGCAGAATAATCTGCCATGGGATATCTGTGGTAATAGAAATACCAATTATAGTCACTGAAAAACACTCTGACCTAAGAACTTCCACAGCATTGGAGATAGTTTGAAATTAGGAAGTTGAATACAACCAATGCTTAAGAAATGAGCACACGACATTTAACTTTCATTCAATGAACAGAAGGACAAAATGATGGAGAGAAAGAATATTTTACACTTCTTATATCACCCAGTATCTATTTCACTCTGTCAGTCTCCAGTGATTGCCATTTGTTTTCAGAGCAACACAAATTTTAACTGAAACACACAGTGTGGCCATATAACAATCAAGTATTTTCACAAACAAGTAGTTGTTTAAGGATTCATTATGTGAAGAGGCTACCTAAAGTTTAATTGAAAACTATAAAGAGGAGTGTCCATTATTACTGTATAGCCAAGCACATTTGTTATCTTCTATGTTTTCTGTAAATGTTTGGTGTAGACAATGATGTTCCTTTTGCAACCAGAACGAGGATGGAGAGAAGAGTTTGAAAATGTTTGACTTAATTTAAAAGGTATTGTTGGGTCCAAGTTCTGTGAGTAAGTTGGATTCCTTATCTGTCCACTGGGAGTCCTGCTCGACTTCAGGAGATATCCTCAAGATGTTCCATAGCCACACTGTTATGCACCTTATCCAATGTCACCTAGAATTGACTCCTAGAAAGTTTCCCCCAATCCAGGTATCTGAGAATTCATAAAGCCCCTATTCTGTCTGAAAGCAAAGCATGGCCTAAGGGAATGAAAGGAATGGTCATCCAATAATCAGTCTAACTTGAGAGCCGTCCTATGGGAAAGCAACAATCCCTGGCACTATTAATGATACTCTTTCATAGTTATGGGTTAGAGGTCTATCATTCCTGTTCTCTGAGAGAATCTACCCAGGAACTGGCTGAAACAGATATGGAAACTCTCAGACAAACATTGAAAAGTGGTTGAGGATACTTATGGAAGAATTGGGGTAAGGATTGAAGGCTCTAAAGGGGATAGTAGCTCCATAGGAAGACCAATAGTGTCAACTAACTTGGACCTTTGAGAGCTCTCAGAGACCCAGCCACCAATCAAAGGGGATACACAGGCTGAATCAAGGCCCCAGAACATATAAAGCAGATGTGGAGCTTGGTCATATGGGTCACAGACAACTAGAGCTATAGCTGTTCCTAAATCTGTTGCCTGCCAATGGAATCTACTTGACAAAAGGACTGCCTTGTCGAGCCTCATTTAGAAAGTATGCTCCTAACTTGGAAGGCATTTATGGACCATAGTGGTGGGATGATACACGGGTAAGCCCATCCACTTAGAGGAGAAGAGGGGGAGGAATGTAGGAAGAGACTGTATGAGGGGGAATCAGGATGGTAGGGGCAACAATTGGGATGAGAAAACAAAGAAAGAGGAAAGAAAAAGAAAGACGTGCACTGATCATGTGACTAAACATGGCACTGGCCCCTTTTACAAAATAAAACTTGGTCTGCACCTGGACCTGAAATGAACCAGTCACACAGCTCCCTGCACACAAATCCAGTGAGGGAGAGAGCTGGCCCTCAGAAGTGTGGACCCTCCTGAGAACTCAGAGGAGAATACTCTCTGCCAACATTACTGACCCAAGAGGAAATCACCTAATGCCATCTGTGACCTCTCATAAAAAGGTAACACAAAAATCCATTAAAAATTACAGGAAAACACAACCAAGTACGTGAAGGAATTGAACAAATCCATCAAGGATTTAGAATTAGAAATAGATACAATAAAAAAAAATCCCAAGGGGAGACATCCCTGGAGAAAAAAAAACAGGAAAGAAATCTGGAGTCATTGATGTGAATATCATCAACAGAATACAAGAGATAAAAGAAAGAATCTCAGGGACAGACGATACCATAGAAAACATTGACACAACCATCCAAGGTAACGTAAAATGCATAAAAACTCCTGATCTATAACATGCAGGGAATCCAGGACACAATGAAAAATTAAAATCAAGAATAGTAGGTATGTTCAACAAAATTATAGAAGAAAATTTCCCCAACCTAAAATAGAGATGCACATAAACATACAAGCAGACTACAGACTTCCAAATAGAGTGGACAAGAAAAGAAATTCCTCCTGTCACATAATAGTTAGAACACCAAATGCACAAAACAAAGGAAGAATATTAAAATCAGAAAGGGGAAAATGTCAAATAACTTATAAAGGCAGATCTATCAGAATTATATCAGACTTCTCACCAGAGACTATGAAAGCCAGAAGATCCTAGGCAGATGTCATACAGACCCTAAGATAGCACAAATGCAAACCCAGGATACTATATCAAGCAAATCTCTCAATTAAACTAGATGAATGAACCAAGATATTTCATGAAAAACCAAATGTACAAAAAAGCTTTTTACAAATCCAACCCCAAAAAGGATAATAGATAGAAGTCTCCAACACAAGTAGGGTAACTACAACCTAGAAAAAGGAAGAAAGTAATCTCCTTAACAATAACAACAAAAACAACAAAAAAAGAGAAAGACACAAACATATTTCCACTTCTAATCACAAAAATAAAAGAAAACAACAATCACTATTCTTTAATATCTCTCAGTATCAATTGACTCAATTCCCCAATAAAAAGAAAGCCTAACAGACTGGAAATGTAAAGAGGACAAAGCATTTTGCTGCATGTAGGAAACACACCTCACAAACACTACAACAGGGTAAAAGTCTAGAAAACAACTTTCCAAGCAAATGGTCTAAAGGAACAAACTAGAGTAGCCATTCTAATACTGAATAAAATTGACTTTAAACCAAAAGGCATCAAAAGAGATAAGGAAGGACACTTGATATTTATCAAAGGAAAATCCACCAAAATGAACTCTCAATCCTAAATATCTATGCTACAAATGCAAGGGAACATACATTCATAAAAGAAACCTTACTGAAGCTCAAATCACACATTGCACCTACACAGTAATAGTAGGATATTTCAACACCCTACTCTCATCAATGGGCAGATCATGGAAACAGAAATTAAACAGAGACATAGAGAAACTGACAGAAGTTTTGAACCAAATGGTCTTAAGAGATATCTGTAGAACATTTCATCCTAAAGTAAAAGGTTATACCTACTTCTCAGCATCTCATGGTACCTTCTCCAAAATTGACCATGTAACTGGTCACAAAACAGGCCTCAACAGATACAGAAAGATAGAAGTAAGTCAATGCATCCTATCAGATCATCACGGATTAAGGCTGATTTTCAATAATACAAATAAGAACAGATAGGCCACATATACATGAAATTTGAACAGTGCCCTACTCAATGATTACTTGGTCAAGGAAGAAATAAAAAAAGAAATTGAAGACTTCTTCAAATTTAGTGAAAATGAAGGCACAACATACTCAAATTTAAGGGATACATGAAAGCAGTTATAAGAGGAAAGCACATAGCTCTGAATTCCTGCAAAGATAAACAGGGGAGAGAATACATTAGCAGCTTAACAGCACACATAAAAGCTTTAGAACAAAAAGAAATAAATACCCACAAGAGGAGTAGTAGGCAGGAAATAATCAAACTCAGGTCTGATATAAACCAAGTAGAACAAAAAGGACTATACAAAGAATCAACAAAACCAGTGGCTGGTTCTTTGAGAAAATCAACAAGATAGTTATACCCTATACCAGACTAACCAGCGAGCCCAGAGACTATATGCAAATTAACAAAATCAGAAAGGATAAGGGAGAGATAAGAACAGAATATGAGGAAATTAAAAAGAATTCATCAGATACTACTACAAATGGACAATTTTCTAGACAAATACCAGGTACCCAAGTTAAGTCAGAAAAAGTTAAACTATCTAAACAAAGCCATAACTTGTAGAAAAATAGAAGCAGTTATTAAAAATCTCCCAACCAAAAAAGCCTGTGACCAGATGGATTTAGGGCAGATTTCTATCAGACCTTCAGAGAAGACCTAATACAAATATTTTCCAAACTATTACACAAAATAGAAACAGAAGGAACACTACCCAATTCCTTCTATAAAGTCAAAATTATGCTTGTACTTAAACCAAGACTCAACAAAGAAACAAATCTTCAGACCAATTTCCCTTATGAATATTGACTCGAAAATACTCAATAAAATTCTTACAAACCGAATCCAAAATCAAATCACAAAGTCATCCATCATGGTCAAGGCTTAATCCCAGGTATAAAGTTATGGTTTAAAATATGGAAACCCAACAATATAATCCAGTATGTAAAGAAACTCAAAGAAAATACGACATGATCATCTCATTAGTTGCTGAGAAAGCATTTGACAAAATATAGCACCCCTTCATGTTAAAAGTCTTGGAAAGAACACAAATTCAAGGCCTGTAGCTAAACATAGTAAATGCAATGTACAGCAAACCAGTAGCCAACCTCAAAGTAAATGGAGAGAAACTTGAAGCAATTCCACTAAAATCAGTGACTAGATAAGGCTGCCCACTCTCTCCCTTCTTATTCAATATAGTACTTGACTTCTGACCCAGAGAAATAGACAAGGATAATAGTCAAAAGGATACAAATTGGAAAGGAAGAAGCCAAAATATCACTATTTTCAGATGATATGATAGTATACTCAAGTGACCCCTCAAGTTCCACCAGAGAACTACTAAGCCTGATAAACAACTTCAGCAAAGTGGTTGCTTATAAAATTAGCTCAAACAAAGCAGTAGCCTTCCTCTTCTCAAAGGATCAATAGGTTGTGAAATAAATTATGGAAATGACACCCTTTACAATAGTCACAAATAATATAAAACATTTCCGTGTGACTTTAACTAACCAAGTGAAAGATCTATATGACAAGAACTTCATGTCTCTGAAGAAAGAAATAGAAGAAAATCTCAGAAGTTGGAAAGACCTCCTGTACTCATGGATTGGAAGGATTAGTATAGTATAAACGGGCATTTTGTCAAGTGCAGTCTACAGATTACATGCATCCCCATCAAAATTCCAATTCAAAACTTTATAGAGTTAGAGAGATTCATTTGCAAATTCATTTGGAATAACAAAAAACCCAAGATAGAGAAAAGCATACTCTAAAATAAAAGTATTATTGGGGAACCACTATCTCTGATCTCAAGCTGTATTACAGAGCAATAGTATTGGTGCGGAGATAGGTAGGTAGATCAGTGGAATAGAATTGCAGACCCAGAACTGAACCCACACAACTATGGTCACTTGATATTTGAAAAAGGAGCTAAAACCATCCAAAGAAAAAGGATAGCTTTTTTGACAAATGGTGCTGGTTCAACTGGAGATCATCATGTAGACAAATGTCAATCAATCCATTCTTGTCACCCTGTACAAAGCATAAGTAGAAGTGGATCAAGGACCTCGACATCCAACCAGATACACTCAAACTAATAAAAAAAATGGGGAAGAGTCTTGATCACATGGGGATTGGGGAAAATTTCCTTAGCAAAACACCAATGGCTTATGCTTTAATATCAAGAATTGACAAATGGGGGTTGGGGATTTAGCTCAGTGGTAAAGCCCTTGCCTAGGGAGCACAAGGCCCTGGGTTCGGTCCCCAGCTCCGAAAAAAAAAAAAAAAGAATTGACAAATGGGACCTCATAAAGCTGCAAAACTTCTGGAAGGCAAAGGACACTGTCATTAGGACAAAATGGCAACCAATAGATTGGGAAAAGATCTTTACCAATCCTACCTCTGAGAGAAGGCTAATATCCAAAATATAAGAACTTAAGAAGTTAGACTCCACAGAGTCAAATAAGAGCATTAAAAATGGGATAGAGAGCTAAACAAAGAATTCTCAGCTGAGGAATATCGAATGGCTGAGAAATATCTAAAGATATGTTCAACATCCTTAGTCATCAGGGAAATGAAAATCAAAAGAACCTTGAGTTCCACCTCACATTAGTCAGAATGGCTAATATCAAAAACTCAGGTGACAACAGATACTGGACAGGATGTAGTGAAAAGGAACATTCCCCCATTGTTGGTGGGATTGCAAACTGGTACAACCACAGTGGAAATCAGTCTTGAGTTTCCTCAGAAAATTGGACATTGCATTACATGAGGATCCAGCTATATTTCTGGCTCTAACAAACAATAAAGTCACGTGTACCACTATGTTCATGGCAGCCTTATTTATGTTGGCCAGAAGATGGAAAAAACCTAGATACCCCTCACCAGAGGGATGGATACAGAAAATATGGTTCATGGGCACAATAGAGTACTACTCAGTTATCAAAAAAATCCATTGACAAATGGTTTGAACTAGAAAATATCATCCCAAGTGTGGTAACCCAATCAGAGAAAGACACACATGGTATGCAGTCACTTATAAGTGGATATTAGCTCAAAGGTTGGTTAACCCAAGGTGGAAACCACAGATCAAATAAAGATTAAGAAGTAGGATGACAAAAATGGGGATACTTCACTTCTTAAGAGAGATATAAAGGTATTCAAAGGAGGGGATATGGAGGCAAAGTTTGAAACAGAGACTGAAGGAATAGCCATACAGAGCCTGTTCCACATACACACACACACACGCACACACACACACACACACGCACACGCACACGCACACGCACATACACACACGCACAAGCACACACACAAACATACACATATACACATATATGTATATATGTAACAAACAGGTATATTTTATATATATATATAGTATACGCATATACACATGCATATGTGTGTTTTTGTTTATTCTTTAATACATAATATAATATACACAATCTGTAAAATGACAGCAGTATATATGATTTTTGGTTTATCAATTTGGTACATAATACCAATACAAATACAAATTGTGATGTAAATTTGTGGAGTGCAGGTCTGACTGGAACACATAAAATTGAATGTTTGCACATAAGATTCACAGGTCATTTCTGAAAATGTGGAAGAAAAAGTTTAAGAGCTAGAAGATATGGGGAGTTATGAAAACCCTGTGTCTTCTAGGAATTGTGAAAGTTATATTCATAAACTCTCTCCAACTGTTTAAATATGAGCTGAATAAGATTAATATATGATAACAGGATAATATCATATGCTTCTTATCTAACCACTGGAGAGGCAGGGGGTGTTAAGGGGTGTGGATGGGGAGGGGAAGACTCTATAGAAGGGGAGGGCAAGAGGATAGGGGTATTAAAGACAGAAAACTGGGAAAGGGAATAACATTTGAAACGTAATTAAGAAATATCCAACTAAAAAAAGAAAGTAAATTATATACTTTACAATAAAAAAGAAAGTTATTTTGCAATCACGGATTGCTATACATTGGATTCCAGTCCAGTGAAAGACATTGTTCCTAAAAGAAACAAGATCAGACTTGTATAAGGAAGGAAAACTGAGTTTGTCTTCTGAATCCACAAACACAATTGAATGAGATCACACCTGAACACAAATGCACATACACAGACACATACAAAAGAAATTAGATTATTAGAAACTTGGAATTAAAGGCTTGTATTTATGCTTGTAACTTATCCATTGTATAAATTTAATCAAAATATGTGCTTAGAACATAGTTTAATGGTGACATCATTGCCTGGCATGGCCACAGTTATAGGTGTCAACATTAGTTCTAAAACTTCCTAAGCCCATTATACATTTTAAGTGACATCTACATATTACCAACCAAAAGGAAATGACAGGTAGTACATTCTCTTAGATGAACATTGTACAAAACTCACCATAACATTTTCACCTTCCCTTCATCATGTATGTTTCTGAGTTTGTGATGGAGAGCAGCCTCTACAATCATCTCACCACTGATTTTTCGGAGCAGTACAAGTTTTGTCCTGGTATATTCAATTACCACAAAATGTGTTTTCTTATAAATGCAGGTTCAGATTATAGTTTTTATCCTATATTAGATGAACATTATTTCTTTGTAATCTTCATTAATCAGGTAAAACTTACACCCCAGCACCCAATTGTCATATTGAAAAAGTAGTGTAGGATTCACATAAATTATGGAGACATGGAAATGTGAATGAAATAATTACTTTGTCCCAAAGCATTTTTGAGGTCAAGTTCAATATATATCTGGGATGACTTATCAAAGCATCAGAAAAGATTTTACCATACCATGTTGGGGATATCATCGATTAGCACCAGATTAGAGACAAGTACTTTTAGCAAATCTGCTGAAAGCCCAGTCACTTATCTATTATGGCAACTGAAAATTGCATGTCTTTCCACCCCAAAATTCATTCTCCAGACTTGAACACTTGCCAGACTTCCTCTTTTCTTTGCCTTTTCACAGATTCAGTACAAGCTGCATACCTCACTCCTTTCTTCAATAGAACCTTCAGCTCCTGTGTGTACAGATCCTTGCATAAAGCCATCACTATGGAAGAGAGAGGGCGATCAGTCTTGAGATAAAGTTTCATAGCTCTGTGACTTCATATCTCTCCAAACTGTAATCTTTATCTCACCTGCAGTGACAATGACAACACTTGGCATTGAGATTCAAGAACTTTTCTGAGATGTTTTAATCTTGATAATCACCAAAGCTCATTTTATGTTTCTTATGAGTGTCTCAAAAGGCAAAGTGTTTAGAGAATCTCCAAGGATTTCATGATCACAGAAGGCTGGCATGGACAGAAGATACCAGGACCATCAGGATTTGATGTGTGAGAGTACACACAAAGAAGCCTTTTTGTCTAATTGAACTCCAGTGTCCTCTGTGTTCTACTGTACAAAACAAACTATTAACATTCAGATTCCATAGTTGTCCCATTTATAGCATTTATCAAAGCAAAGTCAGTCAGGAACCCAGGGATAGCAAATAATGTTTAAGTAAAAGGAAAATAAAAAATCAAAATCTGTACCAGAAATTCTTGCTTTCTTTGTACAGGTAGATAAAAACAACTTAAATTAAGGCATTTAATCATACCAGAAAATGAAAATAATGAATCCCACAATGCCAAGAAGCCTGAACACAATCCTAATCTTAAAAAAATTGTTCATATGTAACTATGCCACATGATATGTTACCAATATTCATAAAATATCACACAACTTATCTATTCTTACATTTCCTTTTCCTTTTTTTGGTTTATTTGTTTTGTTCAACACAATTCATAATGGTTACTATTTTTATGTGTACAAGTAAAGGATTCAGTGTCATACTTGGATTTATGTATACATGTAATGAGAAAACCAGTGTATTAGCTAGTACATTCCAATTATTTTTCTTTTTCGTTAATTAATTTGTTTATTTACTTTCCATCCCAACTGCAGCTTCCTCCCTCTCCTCCTCTCATTCTCTTCCTCTCCAATTCCCTTTCAAAATGCCCACTTCATGAAATAAGTGATTATTTTTGGATTGCAATTCATAGGCTGTGGTAGTGGAATTTTAGAATGGTTTATGCCACATTCAGATAATATTTAGCATGAAATACTACCTGAACTACCCTACATAAAACCTAGAAAAACTTGACAACTATATTTGGTACCATTCTTTGTCATCAAATCACTGCTTTGCTCTGTGTAGTTATAAGTTGGTATGTGATTGTGAGAATATAGTTCTATATCTATTCTTCATTCTTTTATGCAATTTAATCAATGTAGGCCTATGCTGTTCTATATAAATGCAATAATCATGTACATACTCATATTTTCCTAGGTAGTTTATTGATGCAATTTGTTTTTATGAATGCATTGTTCTTTCATTTGCATTGTTTCAGAGAACCTTGTAGTGTATCAGCTCACCACTAATGATACAATCACACTAATGGTACAATTCACTGCTAATGGCCATGTGAGGACATCTCCGGTTAGAAACTATTGTTTGTTTGCACATTGTTATTTTTAATCACCTATTTTCATTCTATTGTCATTTGGTAAGATTCAACACACAGGATACAAGTCCATTGCCCTTTCCCACAATATGATTTTGAATAAGCAACCATGGATTTGTCATATATGAATGAATTTTTGTGACATTTAATGAGATCTATTTCTTAGTAAAACATGATCCAATTTTTCATATGAACATATGGGTATAGTCTTCTCCATGTTATAATAAATTTTTTTGTTTACAGTTCAAAATAAACTGTTATATAACATGTGCACTTTTATGACTTTCATGTCACATGAGTACCATATGAATTTCATGTTGAACTGGTGACAAAAGTGTATGTTCTTCCAGTATGATTTGTAAACTGCAGTTCATTCTGAAATGTAGACATGAACATTCCTTCCATTTCAACTCACTAGCCATTGTGTTTAACAGGATGGAACACCATTATTCTTAATGCTAACATTTAAATCCAATGCAATAGAACTCCTGTCTGTAAATACCTGAATTTATATATATTTTAACATGATTTTATGGATGCCATAATTTAAATGGAAAATTGCTGCATGACCTAATGGAGTACAGGAACATGGCAATAGGAATAGGACTCTCATTTCAGAGTATATTTGGTATTCTGGGAAATTTCTCTCTTCTTTTCTACTATCTAACTCTTTACTACAATGAACACACAATAAAGACCATAGACATGATTCTTATACATGTGTTCACATCTAACTCTTTGATCATTATCTCCAAAGGACTCCCCCAGATAATGGGGGCTTTTGGGTGGAACCAGTTATTCAATGATGTTGGGTGCAAACTTATTTTATATGTTCAAAGACTTGGCAGGAACATGTCTATCATCACCACTTGTCTCTTGAGTGTCTTCCAGGCAATCACCATCAGCCCCACAAATTCCCACTGGAAGGAATTTAAAGTCAAATCAACAAAGTTTATAGGCTTGTCCATTTCTCTCTTCTGGATCTTGTTTATGCTAGTAAATATTCTTTTCCCTGTGTATACATCTACCAAGATGAATAGCAAAAACAAGACCCAAAAGAGAGATTCTGAATTCTGCCATTCTCTAGGCCATGACAGAATAGTAGACTTTCTGTATACCACATTTTGTGTGTTTCCTGAACTTGTGTTTTCTCTTCTCATTGTATGTTCTAGCACCTTCATGATTATAATACTTTATGTACACAAAAAGAGGGTGCAACACATCCTCTATGCTCACCCTTCTCCAAGAAGCTCCCCTGAAAACAGAGCCACACAGACCATCTTGATTCTTGTTTGCACCTTTCTAGCATTTTATACTCTTTCTTCCATTTTACAAGGCTATATTGCTCTTTCACATGATCCCAGTTGGTGGGTAATGAATACCACAGCCATCATTTCTATGTGTTTTCCTACGTTAGGCCCATTTATGATGAGTCGCAAATTCACTGTTTCCAGATTCTGCTGTACTTGGATAAGAAATATAGAAAAATCATGATCTTGTAATAAAACCATAATTTGTAGTTTTTTTAAGATGAAGATCTAATTGTGGGTTATATGTGTCAATTAAAATATCTGTAATAATGAAATAATATATGGTAAGATTAAATTCATTTAATTATCATTTTTCAGCAGAAGAGTACTATATTTTCTTGTACACTTTATAACCCAAGTGGGTCTATGATCTTCTTCAACTGTGATCGGTTATTTGTATTATATTTTACCTACTATATTGATTTATTGTTCCCACTATTTTTGCTGTTTTTGTTCGATTGGATTTTTTCTTCCAGTACATGGTGTAACAACTACCAGCAATATCAAAGCTAAGAAATTCAGATAAATGTAACTGCTTTATTTCTTCATACTTTATGAGTCTCATATTTTGAATATATAGTATGTGCCTATATATATATATATATATATATATATATATATATATATACATATATATGCCCACATAGTTGTTGTATGATAGTATGCATATGGCCTTTGCAAGCTGATATCAGATACCATCCCAGCACAGTGTCTTCCATTTAAGAGTTTTTGGCTTGCACTGATTATAGGCTGAATGGACCCATTTATTAGATTTTCCAAATGCTGTTGTAGACCTGATAGAGGTACTAAGAGACTTCAGAGGCTCTACATTTCAGCAACAGCTTATAATTGGGGATTCCTGGCTGGATCCCCAACTCTGCCGAAATGCAAATGCTACTAGTGAGCTTCAGGTACTGGTGTAGCATGTCCTGCCCTTCCATGTTCCTATTGGCGATAGTGTACACATTGTTCTTTGCAACTTACTGGGACCACTTCTTGAGAAACAAAATTGTTGAGAATTAGAATCTGTGAGAAATCTTTTTTCTTCTTGTCTATAAAGGATGCTGGAATATTCAGTCAGCTATGCATTGACATTTTATTGCTGTGCATCCTCTCTGTTCTGATTAATGCTACCCTCACTTGGGACTGCAATGCACTAGACTCGACATGTGGGTTTATTTTTGGGTCTTCATTTCTATTTCATTGATCAACCTGTTTGCCTCTGAACCAATACCATGAGATCTTTATCATTATTGCTATGAATAAAGCTTGAGTGTAGACATCGTGATTCCCCAGATTTTTTTTTTTACATATGAAATCAAGAGTTGTTTTTTCATGTCTATGAAAAATTGTGTTGAAATTTTGATGGGGATTGCATTCAATCTGTAGATTGCTTTTGGTAAGATGACTATATTCACTATATTAATCTTACCAATCCATGATCATGGAGCATATTTCTATATTCTGAGGTCTTTGTCAATTTCCACTAGGGATTTTCAGTTCTTGTACATATTTTTCACTTCCCTCATAAGAGTTACACCAAGATATTTTATACTGTTGTGGCTATTGTGAATGGTGTTGTTTCTCTAATTTCTTCCTCAACCTGATTATCATTTGTATAAAAAAGGCTACTGATTTGTTTGAATTAAATTTTTATCCTGCCACTTTCCCATACTTGTTTGCTAACTACAGGATATTTCTGGTTGAATTTTGGAGGTCACTTATGTATAGTATTATGTCATCTGCAAATAGTGATACATTGAGTTCTCTGCACCCAAATCACATGGCAGGGAGAGCTAAACCTTCAGAGAGGCAGACAAGCCTGGGAAGCCAAAAGAGACTACATTCTGCCACATTTCTGACTCCAAAGGAAAACACCTAATGCCATCTGGGACCCTGGTGCACTGGGGCTCCCGGAAAAAACAGCACAGGTCCTCCTGGTTGCAGCCCTCACAGAGAGCTCATAAGCAACATCCCACCAGAAAACTGGAGCCTCAGGAAACAGGTAAGACGAACTTTTCTGCTCCAAGCAACCTGCCTGGTGAACTCAAGGCACAGGCCAACAGGAACAGCTGAAGACCTGTAGACAGGAAAAACTACACGCTCGAAAGCAGAACACTCTGCTCCCATAACTGGCTGAAAGAAAACAGAAAAACAGGTCTACAACACTCCTGACACACAGGCCTATAGGACAGTCTAGCCACTGTCAGAAATAGCAGAACAAAATAACAGAACAGATAATCTGATGGAGAGAGGCAAGCGCACAAACCCAAGCACACAGAAACCAAGAATACATGGCATCATCTGAGCGCAATTCTCCCACCAAAGCAAACAGTGAATATCCAAACACACCAGAAAAGCAAAATCTAGATTTAAAATCATATTTGATCATGATGCTGGAGGACTTCAAGAAAGAAATGAAGAACTCCCTTAGAGAAACGCAGGAAAAAAATAAACAAGTAGAAGCCTATGGAGAGGAATCACAAATTCCCTGAAAGAATTCCAGGAAAACACAATCAAACAGTTGAAGGAATTAAAAATGGAAATAGAAGCAATGAAGAAAGAACACATGGAAACAACCCTGGATATAGAAAATCAAAGGAAGAGACAAGGAGCTGTAGATACAAGCTTTACCAACAGAATACAAGAGATGGAAGAGAGAATCTCAGGAGCAGAAGATTCCATAGAAATCATTGACTCAACTGTCAAAGATAATGTAAAGCAGAAAAAGCTACTGGTCCAAAACATACAGGAAATCCAGGACTCAATGAGAAGATCAAACCTAAGGAAAATAGGTATAGAAGAGAGTGAAGACTCCCAACTAAAAGACCAGTAAATATCTTCAACAAAATCATAGAAGAAAACTTCCCTAACCTAAAGAAATGGATGCCCATAAGCATACAAGAAGACTACAGAACTTCAAATAGATTGGACCAGAAAAGAAACTCCTCCAGTCACATAATAGTCAAAACACCAAATGAACAAAATACAGAAAGAATATTAAAAGCAGTAAGGGAAAAAGTTCAAGTAACATATAAAGGCAAACCTATCAGAATCACACCAGACTTTTCGCCAGAGACTATGAAAGCCAGAAGATCTGGGACAGATGTCATACAGACCCTAAGAGAACACAAATGCCAGCCCAGGTTACTGTACCCTGGTAACTCTCAATTAACCTAGATGGAGAAACCAAGGTATTCCATGAGAAAACCAAATTTACACAATATCTTTCTACAAATACAGCCCTACAAAAGATAATAAATGGTAAATCCCAGCATAAGGAGGCAAGATACACCCTAGAAAAAGCAAGACACTAATTGTCTTGGCAACAAAACAAAGAGAAGAAAAGCACACAAACATAACCTCACATCCAAACATTAATATAACAGGAAGCAATAATCACTATTCCTTAATATCTCTCAACATCAATGGTCTCAACTCCCCAATAAAAAGACATAGATTAAGAAACTGGATATGGAACAAGGACCCTGCATTCTGCTGCCTACAGGAAACACACTTCAGAGACAAAGACAGACACTACCTAAGAATGAAAGCCTGAAAAACAACTTTCCCTGCAAATGGTCAGAAGGAGCAAGCTGGAGTAGAAATTCTAATATCGAATAAAATCAATTTTCAACTAAAAGTCATCAAAAAAGATAACTAAGGACACTTCATATTCATTAAAGAAAAATCCACCAAGATGAACACTCAACCCTAAATATCTATGCTCCAAATACAAGGGAACCTACATACATAAAAGAAACCTTACTAAAGCTCAAAACACACATTGCACCTCACACAATAATAGCAGGAAATTTCAACACCTCACTCTCATCAATGGACAGGTCATGGAAACTGAAAATAAACAGAGACGTAGACAGACTAAGAGAAGTCATGAGGCATATGGACTTAACAGATATTTATAGAACATTGTACCCTAAGGTAAAAGGATATACATCCTTCTCAGCACCTCATGGTACTTTCTCCAGAATTGACAATACAATTGGTCAAAAAACAGGCCTCAACAGATACAGAGAGATAGAAATAATCCCATGCGTTCTATCAGACAACCACGGGCTAAAGCTGGCCTTCAATAACAATAAGGGAAGAACGCCCATATATACATGGAAGTTGAACAATGTTCTACCAATGATTACCTGGTCAAGGAACAAATAAAGAAAGAAATTAAAGACTTCTTAGAATTTAATGAAAATGAAGGTAGAACATACCCAAACTTATGGGATACAATGAAAGCTGGGCTAAGAGGAAAAGTCATAGCTCTGAGTGCCTGCAGAAAGAAACAGGAGAGAGCATATGTTAGCAGCTTGACAGCACACATAAAAGCTCTAGAACATAAAGAAGCAAATACACCCAGGAGGAGTTAAGGCAGGATATAATCAAACTCAGAGCTGAAATCAACCAAGTAGAAACAAAAAGGATGGTAGAAAGAATTAACTGAACCAAAAGTTGGTTCTTTGAGAAAATCAACAAGATTGATAAACCCTTAGCCAGATTAATGAGAAAATACAGAGAGTGTGTCCAAATTAACAAAATCAGAAATGAAAAGGGAGACATAACTACAGAATCAGAGGAAATTAAAAAAAATCATCAGATCTTACTACAAAAGCCTATATTCAACAAAACTTGAAAATCTGCAGGCAAAGGACAATTTCCTAGACAGATACCAGGTACTGAAGTTTAATCTGAAACAGATAAACCATTTAAACAACCCCATAACTTCTAAGGAAATAGAAGCAGTCATTAAAGGTCTCCCAACCGAAACGAGTCCAGGTCAATGGGTTTAGTGCAGAATTCTATCAGACCTTCGTAGAAGACCTCATACCAATAATATCCAAACTATTCCACAAAATTGAAACAGATGGAGCACT
>NC_046155.1:182500094-182524162 GCF_011064425.1 Rattus rattus
TGTACCATATTTCTGTATCCATTCCTCTGTTGAAGGGCATCAGGGTTCTTTCCAGCTTCTGGCTATTATAAATAAGGCTGCGATGAACATAGTGGAGCACGTGTCTTTTTTATATGTTGGGGCATCTTTTGGGAATATGCCCAAGAGAGGAATACCTGGGTCCTCAGGTAGTTCACTGTCCAATTTTCTGAGGAACCTCCAGACTGATTTCCAGAATTGTTGTACCAGTCTGCAATCCCACCAACAATGGAGGAGTGTTCCTCTTTCTCCGCATCCTCACCAGCATCTGCTGACACCTGAGTTTTTGATCTTAGCCATTCTCACTGGTGTGAGCTGAAATCTCAGAGTTGTTTTGATTTGCATTTCCCTTATGACTAAAGATGTTGAACATTTCTTTAGGTGTTTCTCAGCCATTTGGCATTCCTCAGCTGTGAATTCTTTGTTTAGCTCTGAACCCCATTTTTAATAGGGTTATTTGTCTCCCTGCGGTCTAACTTCTTGAGTTCTTTGTATATTTTGGATATAAGGCCTCTATCTGTTGTAGGATTGGTAAAGATCTTTTCTCAATCTGTTGGTTGCCGTTTTGTCCTAACCACAGTGTCCTTTGCCTTACAGAAGCTTTGCAGTTTTATGAGATCCCATTTGTCAATTTTTTCCCATCTTTATCAACTTGAGTATTTCTTATTTACATTTCGATTGTTATTCTCCTTCCTGGTTTAGGGCCAACTTCCCCCTAATCCCTCCTCCTCCCCTTCTGTATGGGTGTTCACCTCCCCATCTTCCCCCCATTACCACCTTACCCCAACAATCACGTTCACTGGGGGTTCAGTCTTGGCAGGACCAAGGGCTTCTGCTTTCACTGGTGCTCTTACTATGCTATTCATTGGTACGTATGAGGTTGGAGCCCAGGGTCAGTACATGTATAGTCTTTGGGTGGTTGCTTAGTCCTGGAAGCTCTGGTTGGTTGGCAATGTTGTTCATACGGGGTCTCAAGCCCCCTTCAAGGTCTTTAAGTTCTTCCTAAGATTCCTTCAATGGGGGTCCTGTCCTCAGTTCAGTGGTTTGCTGCTTACATTCACTTATGTATTTGCTATATTCTGGCTGTGTCTCTCAGGAGAGCTCTATATCCAGTCCTGTCAGCCTACACTTCTTTGCTTCATCCATCTTATCTAATTCGGTGGCTGTGCATGTTTGGGCCACATGTAGGGCTGGCTTTGAATGCATGTTCCTTCTGCCTCTGTTCTAAACTTTGCTTCCCTATTCCCTCCAAAGGGTATTCTTGTGCCCCTTTTAAAGAAGGAGTGAAGCATTTACATTTTGGTCATCCTTCTTGAGTTTCATGTGTTCTGTGCATCTAGGGTAATTCAAGAATTTGGGCTAATAGCCACTTATCAATGAGTGCATACCATGTGTGTTTTTCTTTGATTTCTGTGAATAAGTAGGGAGAGAGTGGACAGCCTTGTCTAGTCCCTGATTTTAGTGGTATTGCGTCAAGTTAATATTAGCTAGTGGTTTGGTGTATATTGCTTTTACTATGTTTAGGTATGGGCCTTGATTTCCTGTTCATTCCAGGATTTTTATCATGAAGGGTTGTTGAATTTTGTCAAGTGCTTTCTTTGCATCTAATGAAGTGATCATGTGGTTTTTATCTTTCAGTTTGTTCATATAGTGGATTACGTTGATGGTTTTCCGTATAGTAAACAATCCCTGCATGCCTGGGATGAAGCCTATTTAATCATGATGCATCATAGTTTTGTTGTGCTCTTGGATTCGGTTTGCCAGAATTTTATTGAGTGTTTTTGCATCGATATTCATAATGGAATTTGGTCTGAAGTTTTCTTTCTTTTTTGGGTCTTTGTGTGGTTTATGTATAAGACTAATTGTGGCTTGATAGAAGGAATTCGGTAGCACTCCATTTGTTTCAATTTTGTGGAATAGTTTGGATAGTGCTGGTATGAGGTCTTCTATGAAGTTCTATAGAATTCTCCACTGAATCCATCTGGACCTGGGCTCATTTTGTTTGGGAGAGCTTTAAAGACTGCTTCTATTTCTTTAGGAGTTATAGCGTTGTTTAAATGATTTATCTGTTCCTCATTTAACCTGGTAACTGTCTAAGAAATTGTCCATTTCCTGCAGATTTTCATGTTTTGTTGAATATAGGCTTTTGTAGTAGGATCTGATGAACCCATGTATCCCTCAACAAATTAATGGATACAGAAAAATGTGGAATATTTACACAATGGACTACTTCTTAGCTATTAAAACAATAACTTCATGAAATTCATAATCCAATGTGCAGAACTACAAAATATTATCCTAAGTTAGATAACCCAGTCACAAAAGAACACACAACATATACACTTATTGATAATGGATATTGGCCTAAAAGCTTGGATTACACAGACCACATGAAGCTCAAGCAGGATGACCAAAGTTCAGATGCTTCAGTCCTTCTTAAGAGGAAAATATCTTCATAGGATGAAATACAGAGACAAAGTTTGGACTGGAGACTTAAGGAAAGGCCACCCAGAGACTGCTGCATTTGGAGATCCAGCCCATACATATACAACCACCAAACTCAGACAATATTGCTGATGTCAAGAAGTGCATGCTGATGTGTCTGATAAGGATATCTCCTCAGTGGATCTTCAAGAGTCTGGCAAATACAGAGGCAAATGCTCCCAGACAACCAGTAAACTGAGAACGGGATCCACATTTGAGGAGTTAGGGAAAGGATTGAAGGAGCTAAAAGGGCTTGCAACCTCATAAAAAGAATAATACCAACCAACCACACCTCCCGGGGACTAAACCATCATTCAAAGAGTACATATGGATATGTCCCATGGCTTCAGCTGCATATGTAGCAGATGATGGCCTTGTTGGGCACCAATGGGAGGAGAAGCCCTTTCTCTTGCCAAAGTTAGACCACCATTTTATGGGGAGAATCAGGGTGGGAAGGCAGGAAGGGTTGTGTGTATTGGTGGGGAAACACCGCCATATAAGAAGGGAGAGGGGAGTGAGATATGGGGTTTATGGAAAGGAAATCAGGCAAGGGGATAACACTTGGAACATAAATTAAATTTACCAATAAAAACTTGTGAGTAAAGAATATCCAACAAAAATTAAAAATTAAAGTTTATAAACAGATAAGATTTAAAAACAAAAACAAAAGAAAAGACAAAAAGAATTTAAGCAAGAAGTCAATTTATTTTTTAAGGTAGCTAAGTCTGTGATGGGTAGATCTTGTGAAAATAAAAAATAAACTTCAAAAAAACCCAGAAAAAATTAAGAAAGGAAGAAAGAAAGAAGAAAGAAAGAAAGGAGGAAAGAAGGAAAGAAGAAGTGAAGGAAGGAAGTTTCATCCTGGGTGTGGTAACCAAGTCACTAAAGAGCATACATGGCACGGCATGTGCTCACTGATAAGTGACTATTTGCCAAATAGTAGCTGAGAATATCCACTATCCAACTCACAGACCATATGAAATTCAAGAAGAAAGAATATCACACCAAAGTGTAGATACTACAGTACTATTCAGGAGGGCAAGACAATAATCTCTCGGAAGTAGAGAGAGAGAGAGGGATCTAGGAGGGAGAGAGAATGGGGAGGGGAAAAAGGGGGTCAGTTCAGATATGGGAGGGAGTAGTTGAAGAATTCAGTGAGTTAGGAATTTGAAAGTAGGTGTGTATCAGTGCGTGTTTGTGTGGGAGGCGGCAGGACTGAGGGTATCCTTTAGAAAGTCCCAGATGCCAAGGCCTCAAGAGGTTCCTAGGAACCAACCGGGAGGACTTAGCCAAAAATACCCAACAAAGTGGTGATAGAACCTGTAGAGACCATATCCTGTGGATAGGCATGGCCCCAGTTCAGGTATGGGGTACAACAGAACCACTTCAAAAATATTAATACAGAATTCTTCCTGTCAAAAGGAAATGTATGGACAAAGAGTGGAGCAGAACCTGAAGGAAAGGCTATACAGAGGCCCATCTCCCATTGACTAAACCACTAATCAAAGAGTACACAGGAGGTACTCATGGCTCCATTTAAATATGTAGCAATGGTTGCCTCATCTGGCATGACTGGGAGGGGAGGGCCAAGGTCCTGTGGAGGCCTGATGTTCCAGGAAGGGGAAATGCAAGTCTGTTGAGGCAGGAATGGGTGCATAGATGTGGGAGCACCCTCATAAGGGCAGGTAGGAGGGAGGTGGGAATGGGGACTTATGGAGGGGAAACTGGGAAGTGGAATAACAGTTGAAATGTAAATAAGTAAAATAAACAATAAAAAGGAAGAACTATCTATAAGTATACAAAATTTAACAGATTAACTAATAGAGACCATAAAAGAACATCCTATTTTCACATAATAATCAAAACCTTAAATACACAGAAAAATAAGAAATATTATAAGAAAGCACAGCAGTCAGGATCTGTGCTCCATTCTTCCATTTTTCTCCTGGTCCATACCTCTATCTTCAGTTGCAGATGAGAACAACACTCCTGCCAAAGCTCTGCCAGCCTCTGGGACACCTGCTCCAACCTAGGACAACCTGCTCCATCTTCAGATCAACACCCCCATATATAATTGAGAGTCTGTACTGCATATCCCAGCCTATAGCTATATCTGCGTTTTGGTAGGTCTGTTGCCATCTGGGATTCCTGTAGACTATCAGGGCTGCTATCAACATAAGCCACCAGATGGCTATAGGTAATCAACAGAAGCCAGTGTAATATGGCACCATCAAAACACAGCTCTCATACTATGACAAGCCAGGGATATCCTAATACACCAAAGAGCAAGACATTAAATATCATCTCGTGAAAATAATGGAGGCCTTCAAAATAAATAAATAAATCCCTAAATGACATCCCGTGCATGCCATTTTGGGACTGAGGTACCTCATTCAGAATATTTTCTAGTTCCATCAATTTGAGTGCATTTTAGGCAAATGGATGTCCTCAGTTTTAATAGCCGAATAGTTTTCAAATGTGTAAGTGAACCATATTTCCTTATCCATTCTTCCATTGTGGGACATCTGGGGTTTTTTTCTGGCTTCTAGCTATCACAAATGAGGCCAAAGTATAATAGAACACCCTGGTCAAAATCCGGAGGACTCATGAAGATTCAAGCTTACAGGCCCATGTAATAATGGCTCAATCCCACTAGGGAGTGTTAAGTCTGCAATCATGGGGGCTGTGGGAGTTCCAGAGGGAGGCAGGGATCTATGTGGGAGAAGAGAGAGCAAAGGAAAGGGAGGAACATGATCAGGTATTTGCAGGAGGAATAGGACTGAAGCCCCAAGGGACAGCAAAAATACTGGAGAGAGGCAACCTCAGGAGGTAGGAGTTTGGGGGGAACCATCTAGAATGTACTGGAGATCTAGGAGGTGACTCTCAGCAGTCAAAGGAAGGGATATTAGATGGGAAGCCCTACAATTAGGAGAGGGAACATGTAGATTCCACCACCAGTGGAGGATCAGGACATCAAGTGGAGGGATGGGGTTGCCATCCCATCGTCAGAAGCTCTGGTACAGAATTGTTCCTGTCTGAAGGCTCTTCACAAATGTAAATGGAGAAGAGCATGAGAGAAAGGTCTAATGACAGGTCCATATTGGAATCCAGCTGAGGAAAGGTTCTGACACTGTTACTGATGTTGTGGTGTGTTTGCAGATAGGAGGCTAGAATGACTGCTCCCTGAGAGGACAAACAAGCAGCTGAAAGAGTCAAATATAGATATTAGCATCCAACCAATGGAAGGAACACAGAGATCCCTGTGGTTGAATTGAAGAAAGGCTGGAAGAAGCTGAGGAGGGTTAATAGCCCTTGGGAAGTCCAGCAGTTTTATCTGACCTAGACCCCTGATATCTATCAGACACTTAGGTACCAACAAGGCAGCATACACTAGCTGAAATGAGGCCCTAACATATATACAGCAGAGGACTGCCTGGTCTGGCTTCAGTGAGATAAGGTGCACCTGACCCTCAAGAGACTTGAGGAACCAGCAAGTGGGGAGGTTTGGTGGGGGGGTGTGGTGACATCCTGTTTGAGATGGGGACAGGAGGTATTGGATGGAGGGCTGTCAGTGGGCAGACTCAGAGAATGAAGACTCGGATGAAGACTGGACAGTTAAAAAAGATTAAAGAATAATAAAAATGGAACAAGGAAATACAATCCCACAGGTAAAGGAAATTGAATAAAATGTTTCAGTACCTAAAAACAGAAATAGCAATAATAAAAAAACACAAGTGGAGGCAACCATGACAATCTAACAAAGAGAACAGGAATTACAGACATAAGCATCACCAACAGAATACAGGAGATGGAAGAAAGAATCTGAGGTATAGAATATATGATAGAATAAATTTCCAGGAACCTAAGAATAATAGGAATAGAAGAGAATAACGATTACTTGTTTGAAAGGCTAGAAAATATTCCTAACAAAATCATAGAAGAAAACTTCATTGACCTAAAGAAAGACATTGCTGTACTTACAGGAGGCTTATAGAACATCAAATATATTTGAACAGAAAAGAAAATCCTCTGACCACATAATCCAAATACCAAATAGACAAAACAAAAACTGCAATGGAAAATGTCCAAGTCATATGCAAAGGCAGGCCTATCAGAATTAGGTAGGATTTCTCAACAGAGAATATATAAACAAGAAGATACCAGACAAATATGCAGACCCTTATAGACAACAGATTTCAATACAGATTACCATAATAAAATATCTCTCAATCACTGTAAATGGAGAAACCAATAAGATACTTCATAACCAATACACGCACACACACACACACACACACACACACACACACACACACACACAAGATCATTTTATAGATCCAGCCCTATACAATAAGAAGTCTAATACATGTAGGGTAAATTCACCCAAGAGTATACAAGAAATTATCCTTTTTGCTGCAAAATCAAAAGCTTTGGATTACACAGACACACACAGACACACAGACACACAGATACACAGACACACACACACACACAGACACACACACACACACACACACACACACACACACACACACACACACTGCCAGCATTCTATTAGTCACAGTTCTCTAAGATTTTAGAATTTATTGAAATGTCTATACATTAAGGGAAATTAGTGGAATCACCTACAGTTTGCAGTACAATTAGCCCAACAGTGGAAAGCTGTGAATGGAATGTCAAAGAATCTAATAATTTTTCATTCCCATGTGGCTAGTTCGTTCGGCTGGTCTTCTGTTTAAGATGGAATCCTGAAGTAGGTTCCAACAGGTGGGCTAGCACATGTGTGCAAATAGAGAAAGAAGAATGAACACTTTCTCCTTTCATTTTCCTTATTTAGGCCTCTAGCAGAAGGTATGACTCAGATTTATGGTTTGTACCCCCCCACTCCTGAATTTGGGACTTGCTCTGTCCCAGGCTTGTCTCTTTCTCCTGGGTAAAAGGCAATCAGGCCTAAGCTTTAAATCACCACTATGCCTTAAGATTTGGACCATAGATGGAACTTCCATGTTGGTATCTCATTCCAGATCAAATAAATTTGACAACCAGGAAGATCCATCAAATCCACCAACATCAAAAAACAGGAAATAAAAAATTGTTCCTCATTCATATACCTCACTATCAATGGATTCAATTTACCCGTAAAAAGACACAGGCTAACATACTACATATGTAAGCAGGATCCATTATTCTGCAGCATATAAGAAACACAGGTAGACAATAAATCAGATTGAGGAGCTTGTAAAAGCTTTTCCAAGCAAATGTATCTGAGATTTATGCTAGAGTAGTCAATCTAATATAAAACAACATAGACTTTCAACCAAATATACTTAAAAGAGATTGGCAAAGTTATTTCATACTCATCAAACAAAAAATCTACCAAGATCACTTTTTAGTTCTGAAAATGTATGAGCAGGTGCAAAAAAAGGACACATTACTAAGACTCATATCATACATTGACACCACAGATAATAATAATGGTGGATTCAATACATCACTTTAACCAATGGGCAGGTAAATGAAACAGAATCTATACAGAGAAACAGGAAACAAAGAGATATTATGAACAAAATGGATCCAATAGATACCTGTAGAAGCTTTCATGCAAACAGAAAACAATGTACCCTCTTCTCAGCACCTCACTGGACCTTCCCTGAAATCTACCATATAAACAGACACTAAGCAAGCATCAACCAATACAAGAGGATTGAAATAAATCTTTAAATCTTATCTTATCAAATCACTATGCTTTAAAGCTGTATTTCAACAACAATAGAAACACCAGAAACCCGACATATTCATGGAAACTGAAAATCTCTTTATTCAATGATCAAGTGATAAGGAACAAGAAACAAAGATTTAAAGACTTTTCTAGAATTCCACAAAAATTAAGGCAAAACATACCTAAACTTATGGAGAACAATGAAAGTATTGCTAAGAGGAAAGTTCATACTACTAAGTGCATTCCAAAAGAAATTGGAGAGATCTCATACTAGCACCTTAAGAGAACACATATAAGATTAAGATCAAAAAAGAAGCAAACACACAGAAGGGAGTAGGGGCAGAAAATAGTGAATCTCATTGTTGAAATCAATCACTTAATAACAAAAAGATCAATACATAGAATCAACAAAGCCACAAACTGCTTCCTTGAGAAAATAAAAAAGATAGATAAAAGTTTAGCAAAGCTAAATAAAAGGCACAGAGACAGAATCCAGGTTAAATAATCTGAGATAAAAGGGAACCATAACAACAAAAACTGTACCAGGGAATTCCTAAAGCTCATAAAACACTCCAGCCAGATCTTTAAGTGATTTTGTATGTGCAAGGCATGTTATAGTAGGAGAACTGCGTTCTGATGGTGGCATATTGCACTATCTTCTGTTGATTGTGTTCTTGCACTTCCCTTTAGCCTTCTGGAAGTTTTTGTGGTTAGCTTGCCTGGATTTCCCTGGAAAAAACAGGCCTCTGTACTCATTGTCCCAGATGTCAGTAAGCTTCCCAATACTGTGACAGAGCTGTGGGCTTAGTAGTGTGATGCTGATCTGATATTGCAATTAGAGGTGCAGGATGGAAGGAAGATGCAGTTCTGAAAGAAAAAGACAGACCTCAGAGCTCCTGAGCTTGCTAAACTCCTAACAGGTAGGCTCTCAGGGTAAGGATGCCTCACCTGTATGTCCCGGTTAGGGACAGGCCTCCCAGGAGGCAGGCACAAGTCTCAGCTGGGGAAAGTGAGCAGATCTGAAATTTTAGGCAGGCATATGGATCAGAAGGAAGATAGCTTTTATGGGCCGGTTCTCAAAATTAGATGACTACCTGGGGGCTTCCAGAAATAGACTATGATAGTCTCCTTCTGGGAAATGATGGAATTAGGAACCTGAAAATTTCTGAGTGCTGCAGGATAATTGATACCACTTGAAACCTAATTATGAACCTGACGCCTATTGTTAATTGGGATATCTTCTGTTACTGAAAGACATTAAATAATCTTGTAACATTAAATACACACAGAAACCTGAGATATATTATAATCAGTTTGATAAGGGCATATGACCCATAATAGTTCCATAATTAAATATGTATTGTTTATGTAGGACCATGCTTAAAAAACTTTCATGGAGGCACCCATTTGTACACATAACTGAATTGGCTCTTTTCTTGTAGAGATATCTTTCTCATCCCCATAAAGACATCAAGATCTGATGTGTAAAACCAGGGAAGAGTAAAAAGTACAAATTACCACTAGCGAGTCTGAATTTACCTGGAATAGTGACCCTACAGGACAAAGAAAGCTAATAAGATATTGTTGGAAATTCAAAGTAAGTTATCTTCAGGAAAGCCTAACATTCTTTACATGATTTAAAGCAGAAACAGACATCCAAGGATGAAATGTTTATACAAGTACTCGCCAGATGTTTAATATTGTAAAATGGATTTCTCTGCAATAAATCACATGTGTTCAGAAGAATCAAAAGGTTGATTGACTGGTTAGGATTTGATGATTACAGGTCATTCACTTGTTGGAGATCAAAAGCAAAATTTTTCTCAAGTAATCAGTAAACCTGTTAATATCTATTACCACAACCTCTGTTTGATCCAAAATCTAAATTTCTTTCAGGGTAAATCTTTGAGTTGCAGTTGCTTATGAGACAACTAGCTTCCAATGACCTCTAATCTACCATGTTACCAAATATCATTTGAAGCTACAGCATGCATGTTTTTCTTTTCTAAAGGCTGGCAATTTCATGTCCCGGAAATGTATGTGGCTAATACAAATGGAACCATCTAATTAAAACTCTTTGTCCCAGTGTACTTTCAGTTTCTTTAACATGGACCATCACCAAAATCAACTTGGGGAGGAAAGGTTTTCTTTAACCTTGCAGATTACAGTCTATCCTTGAAGGAAGACTGTCTAGGAGCCTAGGAGCAGGAATTGAAACATAAACCATAACAGAGCTCTTTTTACTAGCTTGCATTTGGTGCTGGGCTCAACCAATCTTGTTTTCTCTTTCATGATGATTTTAGCTTGTATCAAGCTACTAATAGTAACTCCAGGACCAACAAACACCCATGTTGAACAAATAGCATCACACTAGTCTAATTTCAAGACTGTATTGAGACAGAAAATATTGGGTGTATTAGGAGGTAAAAATAAACTCAGAATATATTGTATGAGGAAAGATTATCTTCAACAAAAGAAAAAGAGGAAGAGATGACACTTTCTAAGTTTCAAGAATAAATCTATTTTCAGAACATTGGAAAAGTAAGCTACTGAGGACATGTGCAAAGACTATGAAAAGAAAGAAACCCTTTGAAAGTCAATTCTAAAGAAAATAGAAAGACAAACTGCAGTTTATCTGACAGTATTTGTTCTTCATTTGTCCCATCACATAATTTGGTGTTTGCATCATGATATTGAAAGGACTTCAAATGAAATGTTGGGTATTTGGTTGCATGTACAGTAGTTATGTTTTGGAATAGGCACAATGTGTGCACAGCTGAACAGAGATGGAAGGCTTTAAGGTTCATTTAGGTGCCTTGTATTTTGCAAATGTTATTTTAAACTTAATACAGAGGAAGGATATTTAATTTGGTTACAAGAAAATGTGTTGTGGATGATGTAATATTATTGTAGAAAGATAGAGAAGGATTTTTTGTAAGGTCATTATAAGGCAAAACTAAAAGACTGATGCATGATGGAAACTAGGATGTGTCATTGAAGAAATGTTGGAATTAAGTTGATAGTAAAGGCTAGACTTAAATCATCCTTATTAATCTTCATTTCCCTTTTTCTGGTCAAATATAGTTTAGTTGGAGTAATTCACTGTTTTAACTCAGTAGAAAAAATATTGTTTTATAAACTATCTCACTATTGACCACAATTGAAGTAGACAAGTGAGTTTGGATAAACAGTTTTGTGTCATACTTGCTTCCTCCTTATGTAGTAAACCTGGATATAGGTAGATGGATCTGACTGAAATATGGTCAAGGTGATCTTGTGTTTAATATTCTAGAAGGACCATCTAACTCTGTCTTCTGGGAGATGGAAAGAAAGGATGAAAAGATGGGGCTGAGGATGGATGAGGTTATGATGTGTATGCTTAAGTTTATTGATTGCCACCAACCATTAATCCCTTTCTTATAGTGAATTTGCAGTAGTCACAATGATTGCTATTTTATTTTCTTTCTAAATTGTATCATTTTGGATGAAGTATTATCACAAAATGGCAGCTAGAATCTTTATATCTACATCACTGCATTTTTATTTTGAGATAAGCTCATAAAGAAGAGAGAGCACTCTTCAATGTGGACATTGGAAATTCAATAGTGGAATTCCAGAACACAAGTGGAGATGTATTTTTTAAAAAGGCTGTTTTCAGGGTAATATTTACATCCTTTATCAGACCCATTTTGCCAAAGGAGAAAATTCTCAAATAAATTTATATACTTATAATTGGACTGTATAGTAGAACTGTGCCAAAGAGTCCCAGAGGACCAAGAGGATAGTTCTGTGTGGTTCTTAATGCCTGGGAGCTGGAATAACATGCTTAGAACTCTTCTTTTCATCCTAAGGGGATTATGATTATGTCTTGGAATCTCTTTGCAATGGACCAAACACACTTTATCACAGGCCCCATGGAAAGACAGCCAAAGTCTTTCTCATTTTCTCTCTGTGCAATTTTCAGGGTTTTAATGAGACAGGTCAGTTTACCTGTAATTCTCTAAGATAACTCACACTTGTAACCTTTTACACACTTTCAGTTTAATGTTATGTATAATTTTGTCTAAACTTTCTCTCTTCCTTTCTTTCTTCCTTTCTTCCTTCCTTCCTTCCTTCCTTCCTTCCTTCCTTTCTTTCTTTCCTTCTTTCTTTCTTTCTACGTCATACAATGTTCTGCCTGTGTGTATACCTGCAGGCTAGAAGAGGGCATCAGATCTCAGAACAGGTGGCTGTGAGTACAGATATTGCTGGGAATTGAACTCAGGACCTCTTTAAAAACACACAGTGGTCTTACCTTCTGAGCCATTTCTCCAGTCCTTGAATATATTTTTTGCTCTACTCAGTAAGCCCCAGATAGATATGATTTTCATTGTGTGAAGCATGATGAGCCAGATGCAATTGGACATTTACACTAACATGCAAAAGTTTGGAAAGCATAATTGATAGTACCACAGAAGAAGAGTGGAAAACACAGGAGGAGAGGAATGAGAGAAATAAGAAAGGAAACGCTTGTCAGCATGTACGAGTCTTCAGTTATAATATGAATTAATTTTCTATCTTGAGAGATGGCTCAAGTAGTAAAATGCTTACTGTGGAATCCATGGAGATGAGAGTTTCACCTTCAACACTTTCCTAATTCTAAGTGAAGCTTCATGCACCTGTACATATATAGGGAGATACAGGAAGATCTCTAAGCCTTGGTGAGCGTCCATTCAGGCTAGTCATGAGCTTTAGGCCTTTTGACATTTAACTCCTAATGTTGTGCAAGCTCTGAGGCTTTAAAGTAACAGTAATGACTATATTTATTTTCTCTTGCATGTGGAAAATGTTGAGACAGATCTTAAAACATGTGTATCAAAAAATTAGTTTTAGAGCTATGTGTTTCAGAGTTTGTATTTCTATGTTGAAACACCATGAAAAAAATTTGGGAAGGAAAGGATTTATGTTTCTTTTACACTTCTAAGCAGCAGTCTATCATTGATGGAAGGAACCCCAAGTACTCAAGATTGGAACCTAAAGTCAAGGACTGAAGAAGAAATCATGGAGGAAGGTTAATTACAAGTTTCATTCCCCTGGCTTGTACAGGGGAATGGCTTATTATACCTATAAGAATCAACTCCCAGGGGGCTACATTATTCACTGAGACTAGAATAATCTCATATCACTCATTAATCAAGAAAATGACTGGCAGACTGACCGAGGGACCATCTTTTGGTCGTATTTTTAATTGAGGTACTCTGGTTTGCAGTTGCTCTAGCTGTGTTATTGACATAAAACCACCCAGCACAAAATGTTGCATAATTTGATTATGTTAATCAAATTTTCATTGTATATGTGAGCACACACATATATAATATATAAGCATAAATATACATGTAGAAAATTACCACAAATTATAAAATAACAGGGAAATTTATTTTCTACCATACTTCAATAAATCTGGAAGAGTGGAGGAGCGCCCTCATAGAAACAGGGGGAGGGAGGATGCTGTAGGGGGATTTTATGGGGGATACTGGGAAAGGAGATAACATTTGAAATGTAAATAAAGAAAATATTCAGTGCAAGAAAAGAAAAAAAACAAGAATTCAAAGAAGTCACCTCAGATGTCCATTGCTTGGTATAATCTTCCCCAATAGCATTATTAATATACTCACACACAGACTGGTCTTTATTAGTCAAGTACTATCATGTTTCTTAATGTTTTCTCTTCAGA
The DNA here is from genome assembly GCF_011064425.1 of Rattus rattus. Classification (NCBI taxonomy): domain Eukaryota; kingdom Metazoa; phylum Chordata; class Mammalia; order Rodentia; family Muridae; genus Rattus; species Rattus rattus. Next base: position 182,514,029 of record NC_046155.1, read on the forward strand.
TTATATGGACAAATAAACTATTTTACTATTTTAATTTGGAAATTATTTTTGCAGAAGAAGTAGCTAACAAAAAATTGTCCAACAAATTTTAGCCTTTTGCTGTAGAAAAATGGAAGATAAGTTTCAACAAATTATATTATATACCAAAACATTGTTCTGAAAAGTATGACATTTATACCAATTGGTTAATATTGTTTAAGTGACAAATACAGGGTATGTAAATATACACTTTATAACACATTATCAATATTTATGGTTATACTTCAGTTCATGAATACCTACCACTTGCTTTTTTGACATGATTATGTTTACATAATTGAATGAAATACATACATTCTTTAAAACCACATAATCTTGATGTTACTGATATGAAATTGTTATGATATTCTGTTTCCTTACAAAAGAAACAGAATGGAGATTCACAGAGTAACAGTGGATCATCAGAATAGGGCCCACAGTTGGGAAACCTGCAGAGACTACCGAAGCCATATTCACCCGTAAAGAGGTTGGATTTTTCACAAGAGACATATTAACTTGAAAGACGCAAGAAACTGTGTAAAAGAAGACAAAGGTGCTCACCAAGAGTAGAATGGTCTTTGTGGCTCTGAACTCAGGGGAGGACCTAAAGGAAAAGTTGCTTTTATGAATGTGCTTCATTCTCTGCTTATGTTTGTAAAGAATGAAAACCATGTAGCTGCTGGACCAAATCATCAGCAACATGAAGAACACATCAGGAATAGAGAGAAAAATTGCATGGAGAATGTAAATGACCTTGTCTTTATGAGGAGCAGAACAGTATTCCAACACCATTAGATATGTAATGTTCCTAATGTTCTGTCTTGCTGTTATTTCCATAGGAAAACCTATGTTTACTATGAATGACAGGATCCAGCTCATGTACACACATGAAGCAATGTGTCTGGGAGACTTGACTTTAAGCTGTGTCCACTTGGAGGCCTTTGGACTGATGGTGATGGCCTGGAAGACACTCAGAAAACAGGTGCTGCTGATGGACACACCCCTCCCTATTCTGTGAAGATAGAAGATCAGTTTACACCCAATGTCATTGAGGAAGTCTTTCAATCCAAAAGCTGACAAAGTGTGGGGAACTCCTTTACACAGTAGAGTTAGGAAGTTGGCTACAAGCAAGTGCTGTAGAATCCAGTCTGTGAACTTTAACTTGCACTCCATGAAGTAAAGCATCACATAGTGGTAAACTAAGAAGGAATTGCTGAGGGTTCCCACTACAGTCTGTGACAAGAAGATCACATGTATTACAATTTCACTGAATTCCATGTTCTTAGCTGTTAGAACTGTGCTTTTAGAATTCTGACATGGGAATGCGAGTAATAGGATGTATGTACTATATTATATCATACTTTCTGTATTCATGATTAGCCTTATGCATATTTCTTCCTTGATTTATTAACAGAGATTTTTAAAAAACATTATAATGTAAGAAAGAGCTATAATGTATCATTCTTAGTTTTGAAGGAAGTATACCCACCTTAGTCAATATTCACATCTGAACAGGAGTCCATGCTTTGAATTTTGTTAAGCAGATAAAGAAAAATATGATAAGCTCCTGTGTGAATCAAGTGTTTATACACACATGCTTGCTAAATGTTTAAAGTGAGGACTTCGAAGTGCACAAAGTTGACAGGTAGGTTACTGGAATCCACAACTACCTTAAAAATCATTGCAGCCAATCTGTAAAATAACAGTTTCATATATTTTATATGCCTTTTATATTTTTCCTTTTTAAAATTACTGATGTGGCATAATTTTTGTAGTTGAGTTTTCAATGTGTGTTTAACTTTTTTTTTTTTTGCATGAAGAAAATCCTGGAAATTTTAATGTACAGCAGAAAATATGATGCTTCAGAAGCCCATATCAGGAGCAGTATTTATATCCTTAAATAATGGTCCAAATTTTAGATGCTGTCCAATAGTTTATTTATACTTATTATAGTAAAGAAAATAAAATGATATTCTAATAGAAACCAGTCATACTGTCATGCCATATAATAATTTTCAGAAAGAAAATAAGCACAATTAAAAGAGTATGAGTCACACCAGTGTGATTGTGTTACCTGGTATCTGAAACAGTGATCTCTGAAGAGGAATGTAATGTTTGCAAAGCACCAACTCCAGCATGATATATAAACACTACCTTTTCTCAGTAACATGTTTTGTGCTTTTTAGCCAATGAAGAACTTATGGCTAGAGAGATGGCTGAATATTTAAAAGCACTGGCTGCTCTTTCAGAGTACCTGAGTTTTGTTCTCAGTACAGATAATAGATTAAAATCAATTGTATATCTAGTTCCAGGGTTCCAAGATTATCTTTGGACTTTGAAATTTCTAGCCACACATGTGATGCATAGATGTGCATTCATGTTTACACACACACACACACACACACACACACACACACACACACTAAAATTTAACTCAAGAAATTTCTACCTTCATCTTCATAAATTAAAACATAATGAAATGTAATATTCCTTAAAAATCATCAGGTTCATAGCTTTATTTCAAACACTTTCAATTTTCTCCTTCCCTTCATCATTTCCAGAATTTCAAATTCATCCATCATTTTTATATTTCTGCCCAAAGTTAGACTTAAGAACATATGTGAAAGAAAGATGGTTCACATTTGACTGGCAGTGCTTGAATTAGTAACAATAGATCTTATTTTTATCTAAGTATGTTTCCTGAGCATACTTTAGGAGGGAACCAACAAGCACTCTACATTCAGGGATGCTGTCAGCATGAGAGTTCTTGGTTCGTTTACCATCCAGATTCTCTATGAAAAACATCTGGCAAAACTGTAGAGTCAGATATTCAATAGGAAAGTTTTTCAGGATCATGGCTAAGCAGTAGCATGATTTTAAAACAAGTTTTCAGCACCTTGTATTCCGGGTTTCACTATTTTTTGAAATAAACCACAAGAATTCCAGTGAGTGAAGGACTCAGGAATGTAAGGATGTCAGAGATTGTGTTATGTATATATTACCTCATGTTCATTATGCCCGTGTCCTAAGCTCATGCTTCAGATGCTTCTCCAATTCCTAGGTATCCTGTGACATAGTCCAATGCCGTGTTGAGTTTTCTTGAAGTCATGCTTAGCTAGAGTCATCAGATGGGAATTTCTTAGTGCATTCTGACTCGCAAAGTCAACTGGATGCAGTCCAAGTACCGTTTCACTTGTCAGGTTGCTGATTTTAGTGCCAAAGTCTTGTGGAAGGAGGTAGGAACCCAGTACTGGACATATGAGCATATAATTCTGTGACCTCCCCTCCCTTCAGACATGCAATTAAAATTTTACATTCACTAGTTGTGGGTATTTAATTTTGCATGTTGCAAGGGGATAGGTTTCTCAGCATGTTTCCCTGAGGTGTCATAAATTGAAAACAACTTTTTGCTATCTACTCAAGGAAATGTAGCAGTTTGCTGTGACTGTTATCGTCTCATGTCCCTGCAGACTGCTAAGGATAATAAAATTCCTTGGTATTTCTTCCATACATCACCAAGACATGCATGCATCAAGCTATTTCATGATTACCTGAGGTGTCATCGGACCAAATCCAGTTCATCCATTTCTGAAATGAGAGTTCTGCCTCATTTATTATAGAGTAAAAATTCAATGATAGAAATACCTTGTTTGTGTTTTTTTCAGAACAGAATGTGAATAATTTTCATTCACCTTGGAAAATGTTCAGATCACATGTTTTCTTCAGTTACTTGGTTTCATTTCACTATTATAGCTGTCAAAGCTATATTTATCAATACTGGTTGATATTAGTATCAGGAGGAAAACAGAGAATATTTTTCTTAGGGGAAACAGAATGTTTTGAAAGGGCATCCTCCAAGATGATGGAGTAGAATAAGATGAAAATCCTTTTTCCTGGCTCTTGAAAGAAATTACTTTGACCCAATTGGACTACTGAACTAGATGTGGCTGAGGTTATTTTTTTCGTTTATTGCCAGTACTCTATCTGGGTGAATCTACATTTACATGCTCCCCGGAATTATTAGCAACTACAATTAGCATCTTGATAGGAAGAGAACGAAAGCATTGGTTTTTTTTAGAGGCTGCCTAGTGAGGTAAGATACAGCACTAACCATATAGATATAGCTATCTATGTCCGTCCTATATTGGATGCAGTCACTTCTTGCTATCGTGTTTCAAGTTCCCTGAAACAACTGATAAGCCATTCAATTAAGTTGAGCTACATAAATATGGGATACCTTTTTTTTTGGTGTATCAGGACAACATTTTTTCTCTAAGTGGCATGAGGTGGCACACTCTATGAGGAACATTGTCTGCCATAGGAATACAGGGATGTCAATGAAGCTGGAGTTTGACCCAAAGGAATTCTGCAATTCCTGGAAGTAACATATTAGAAACAATATTGTGGCTTGTGGTGACCATTGCATGAACTTTGATCTGGGTAATACAGTAAAGAAAAGAAGCTCATATGTCTGCCTGAAAAACATGAATGCTGAATGAAGAAACTACAATGAGTAAAGGTCACCTGTGTGCTAATCTCTGAAAATGCTTCTGAATTGTCAGGAAAGTAGGAGAAATTCAATAATAAATGAGCATATCGAGTTGTCCTTTCTTTCTTTTATTGGTAGATATATAAGAATTTAATGAAAGAGCATTAAGTATAAAATATACATTAAATACTCAAGCATATAAAATAAGTAATTAGTAGGAGAATCATCAGTGATAGGATAGGAAGAATTTGTTAAATACAGGGGCAAATGCTAGCAGCAAACCATTGAACTGAGAACGGGATCTCTGTTGAAGGAATTAAAGATAGGATTGAAGGAGTTGAATGGTCTTGCAACCCCATAAGAACAACAATACCAACCAATCAAAGCTCTCAGAGAGAGCCACTTCCCAAAGACTACACATAGACAAACTCATGGCTCCAGCTGCATATGCAGCAGAGGATGCCCTTGTTGGACACATGAGGGAGGAGAAGCCCTTGGTCCTGTCAAGGTTGGACCTCCCAGTGTAGGGGAATGTCAGGGTGGGGAGGCAGGAAGGAAGAGTACCCTTATAGAAGAAGAAGAGGGAGTAGGGTTGGTTGCTTATGGATGGGGACACCGGGAAAGGGAATAACATTTGAAATGTAAATTTAAAAATCCAATGAAAATAAATATAAAAAACAGTTTGTTAAAACTTCAAAGTGGTGGTTCTCAACCTTCCTATTGCTTCAACCCTTTAATATAGTTCTTCATGTAGTGTCCCCACACATAAATTCATTTTCACTGCTAATTTATAATTGTAATTTTGCTATAGGTATGAATAGTAATGTAAACATCTGGTATATATGATATCTAATATGAGATCCCTGTGTAAATGGCCTTTGACAACTCCCCCCACCTTTTTTAAGGGTCATGACTAACACTTTGATAACAACTACCTTATAGTGAAATTTTATTCTGAGTTCTCTTTTTTTTTCCAAATAGATTCATTTCTTAGTTAATGCATCTTGTTTCACTCTCTCTTCTTCTCCCAGTTTTTCTCTACTTTCAGTCACATTCAGATATACTCTCTTTCTGTCTTCTATTCAAAACACAACAAGATTCCTAAGGAATAAACAATTAAATATGTTATATTTAATATAATTTATTTAGAAAACTAACATATAGAAGTTGGACAAAACAAGCAGAGGGGAATATGCACAAGAAAAGGCACAGAATCTAATACACAGTCAAGAATTAAATAGAAACAGCAAATTGGAAATCACAATATTCATGCAAAGGACCTGGTGCAGGTCCATACAGACCATGTGCATGCTGCCTCAGTGTCTCAGTTCATATGAGCTTTAACGGTATTGCTTTAGACTGCCTTGTTGTTTTTTTCCTCCATCTTTTTTGGTTCTTTTTTTTTTTTTTTTGGTTCTTTTTTTTGGAGCTGGGGACCGAACCCAGGGCCTTTGGCTTCCTTGGCAAGTGCTCTACCACTGAGCTAAATCCCCAACCCATCTTTTTTGGTTCTTACAGTCCTTTTGCATTCTCTTCCAGAAAATGTTGTCAACCCTGAGGATTGGAATTTTATGAAGACCTTATCTTTAGGTCTGAGTGTTCCAAGGTTTCATACTTTTGTAATTTCTACATGTAAGTCTCTATGTCCGTTAAAATATATTGCAGTAGAGATAGAGAACCCAAATGCGATCACCAGTAAAAAGGCCTTTATGTGCCTAAAGTCTGGGAATTAAATGAGATAAATCAGACAATGAAGCAGTGCAGAGAGTATTGTACAAGTAATAGGAGATAGATCTCCATTCTAGCCATTAACACTAGGGAAGATAATATATTCTTAAGGAAGCAGAGGTATCTGGAAAGATAAGGAGGTTCTGTGATTTGTCTGTGTTCCATTCTGAGCTGAAACATATGTGCCAGCATGGTATGGACAACTAAGTTGCTTGATATCATCCTAGAACTGAGGAGCTCTCTGTAGCAGCAAGCTCAATATGCTTTAATGTGTCAATACTCAGTCTCTCCTTTGGCTATCCTGTGTTTGTCAGTAAAAGCCTTTTCCTTCAACACCAAGTTCAGGGGTAAGAAGTGGCCCCAAGCCATAAGAACATCCCACAATAAGGCAGATGTTTGGCTGATGGATAATAGGAATAAATTTAGAAGGGTTAATTTACACAGATTGACCACTTTGACTGTCTTGATTAATGCCAATAGAAAGGAAGAAAACCAGTGAACACAAGACAAATGAGAACCTTAGTGCAATTTGTAAGACAAGGCTCATTTTTATTATTACATCTCCTTTGATAACAATTACGTTTTCCATTCAACAGAGATGCCAACTCCACATCCCAATGTGCTCAACATCTTTAGAAAATTATATGAGATGTGTGAACCTAATTCTCCTCATTATTCTCTAGAAACTGAGGAAGGCTATATGAATTTCTGTGCTTAGACTTTTTAATATAATATTTCCTTTTGAAATTATCAGCATTTATGTTTCCAAGTACATGCCACAAATTTATTATATCATCACATAATCTTAAGTCAAAGCTCAGCTTTATATGTTGCAGTACTCTGTATCTTTATGGCTCTCTTCAGCACTAATATCTTGAAAAATGATGCGTCCAGACTAGGGGAACTATTTATGCTTTGCTGATGCTTGTTCATATTCTATTTTGGTATTGCATTATCTGCAGAATACTAACGCAGAATGATAATTTCTTAGAGAAGACAATACTCATGTGATCTCTGGAAAAATGTTTATAACCCTTGAGTGTTTCACAATATTGTAAAAGCATGTGCAAAATAGGAAATTTGTAAGTAAGGTGTCCAAATAAAGGAACCTGTGTGTACAGGAAAGAACATTTAGTCAAAGTATTGTTAATTGACTGAAGGAAAATTGTAATGACAGCTTGAGCTCTACTTCCTCACATTACATTAGTTATTGTTGCCATAGTTATTGGTTGACTGAAGGAAAAATAAGCCATTATTTCTGAAGACACAATACTTCCAAGTCAGTGAAGAAGACAACTAGGAGTATTGGATGTTCCTTTTATGATGATTTCAGCAGTTTTGAAAGTCACCATTAAGTTTGCATTAGATAAACTGTCCCTTACAGCTTTGGCCATTTAATGTTTCACTGAACTACATTGTCAATACCCTCCTTAAGCTGTACCTAGAAGTACAGTAGTTGTACAACATCTATAGTAATAGGCAAATGATTTGTGCATCCATCTTAACTTTTCATGAGAATCTTGTGATGAGTTCTCTTCATCACAGCAGAGACATTTTTCAGGGAAGGTCATAGGCCCGGGGTTTGAAGTCAATGTTTTGATTAATGAACACAATAGACGGTGATACTACCTTTTGTACTTTGAAGCATATATCTACAGAATATTATACTATCTGTTTCAGTAATAAACTGTTTACACTTCTATTGTTGTTGTTTCACAATGTTAAATTCATTGTGTTATGTCTCCCAAGAAATCCATTGTTCACTCACCTTTTTGCCCACATTCACCAGGCCTACAGATCAAGGAACACACAGGTTAAATGTCTTTCCTCTTCATATTCCTCAGTCCATTGTGTTCTCAGAGGCACACAGAGGTGCTGGGTGATGTGCATGGCCCCCTGAGTTCCATTGTCTTAAACAAGGCTTCCCATCAGATATCTGGTGCACCAAGTATATTGAGGATAGGCCCACCTTCTCATATCTTTTACACGAGGAATATTCAGATATAACCAGATGGTTAAAGGCCAGCATAAGAACAAAATCAACAAAAGCCAGAGCAACATGTGAACTTCAGAAAAACAACTATCTTACAAGAACAAACCCTGGACATCCTAATATAGCTGAATCAGAAGAAAATGACCTTAAAGTCAATTTTGTAATGATCTTAAAGGTCTGTAAAGAGGAAATGAGTAAATTCCTTAAAGAAATACAAGAAAACACAATCAAAGAGATAGAGGACTTAAAGGAGGAAACAAAAAAATATTCTTTAAAGAAAGACAAGAAAATACAATTTTACAGGTGAAGGAAATGACCTAAATGCAAAGAGCTAAAAATAGAAAAGAAGGAGCAATGAAAACACAAACTGAGGTAATTCCTAAGGCTGAAAAGCTAGGGAGGGAACAGGAACAACAGATGCAAACATCACCAAGGGAATACAAGAGATGATGGATCTCAGGTATAGAAGATTCGATTAACAAATTGAGACAGCAGTCAAATAAATTGTTAAATCTGAAAGAAAAATGCTGACACAAAACATCCAGGAAAAATTCACGCTATGAGAAGACCTAACCTATGAAGAATAGAAGTGGAGGAAGGAAACATTCCCAGATTAAATGTCCAGAAATTATCTTCAAAAAATTTTAGAAGAAATTTTTCATAAAGAAAGAGGTGCATATAAATGTACAAGAAGCTTACAGACCACCTAATAGAGTAGACCAGAAAAGGAAATCCTATCACCACATAATTATCAAAATGTTAAATATACAGAAAAAAGGAATATTAAAAGAAAGCCTAGCAGTCATGAGCTGTGCTCCATCTTTTGGAGCACCATCTTATTTCTGGTCCACACCGCTACCTTCAGTTGCAGATCAGAAGCACACTCCCCAGTTCACAGCTCTTCCAACCTCTGGGAGACCTGCTCTAACCTAGGAAAACAAGCTCCATTTTGGGGTCTATACCTCTACATGCAATTGTATTTCTGCACTACAATTATGGGCCACAATTATGTCTGCCTTTTCAGAGGCCTGCTGCCATCCAGGACAACCTGTTTCACAGGCTTGTTACTCCTATGGACTACCAGAGCAGCTATCACAATAAGCAACCAGATGACTACAGGTAATCACAAGACCACAATCAACAGATGCAAGTGTAATATGGCACTATCATAACCTAGCTCTCCTATTACAGTAAGCCCTGGATATCCTAACACACCTGAAGAGAAAGACTTTGACTTTAAATTTCATCTCATGATGACAATTGAGAGCTTAAAGAGGAAGTAAATAAATCCCTTAGAGAAATACAGGGAAATACAAACAAATAAATGACAGAAGTAAATAAAATATTTAAATGCTACAAATGGAAATAGAAGCAAAACACACACACACACACACACACACACACACACACACACACACACACACAAGTAGAGGCAGCTCTGAAGATGAACCACCCAGGAAAGAGAACAGGAAATACAGAAAATCACCAAGAGAATACAGGAGATGAAAGAAAGAGTCTCAGGCATAGAAGATACAATAGAATAAATATTCAGGAAATTGGGGCACTATGAAAAGACCAAACCTAAGAATAATAGGAATAGAAGACAGTGAAGTTTCTCTGTTCAAAATGAAGAAAAAAATTCAAATTTACACAATATCTTTCTAAAAATCCAGCACTACAAAGAATAATAAATGATAAAGCCCAACATAAGGAGGCAAGCTATACCCTAGAAGAAGCAAGAAACTAATCGTCTTAGCAACAAAACAAAGAGAAGAAAAGCACACAAACATAATGTCACATCCAAATATGAATATAAGAGGAAGCAATAATCACTATTCCTTAATATCTCTCAACATCAGCCAGGTACTCAACTCCCCAATAAAGACATAGATTAGACCCGCGGATC
>NC_046155.1:182524262-182544241 GCF_011064425.1 Rattus rattus
CCAGGATTTGGGTGCAGAGAACTGTTTATCCGGTCGGTCCCTTCAGGTGCGATGTCTCAGACGCGGTGGACCTGCTGCTCCTGGGCCCTCTTCTCCTGAGTTTTTGATCTTAGCCATTCTCACTGGTGTGAGGTGAAATCTCAGGGTTGTTTGGATTTGCATTTTCCTTATGACTAACGATGTTGAACATTTCTTTAGGTGTTTCTCAACCATTTGTCATTCCTCAGCTGTGAATTCTTTCTTTAGCTCTGAACCCCATTTTTTAAAAGGGTTATTTGTCTTCCTGCGGTCTTACTTCTTAAGTTCTTTGTATATTTTGGATATAAGCCCTCTATCTGTTGTAGGATTGGTAAAGATCTTTTCCCAATCTGTTGGTTGGGGTATTGTCCTAACAACAGTGTCCTTTGCCTTACAGAAGCTTTGCAGTTTTATGAGATCCCATTTGTCGATTCTTGATCTTAGAGCATAAGCCATTGGTGTTTTGTTCAGGAAATTTTCTCCAGTGCCCATGTGTTCCAGATGCTTCCCCACTTTTTCTTTTATTAGTTTGAGTGTATCTGGTTTGATGTGGAGGTCCTTGATCCACTTGGACTTAAGCTTTATACAGGGTGATAAGCATGGATCGATCTGCATTCTTCTACATGCTGATGTCCAGTTGATCCAGCACCATTTGCTGAAAATGCTATCTTTTTTCCATTGCATGGTTTTGGCTCCTTTGTCAAAAATCAAGTGACCATAGGTGTGTGGGTTCATTTCTGGGTCTTCAATTCTATTCCACTGGTCTATCTGTCTATCTCTGTACCAATATCATGCAGTTTTTATCACTATTGCTCTGTAATACTGCTTGAGTTCAGGAATAGTGATTCCCCCAGAAGTCCATTTATTGTGGGATAGTTTTAGCTATCCTGGGTTTTTTTGTTATTCCAGATGAATTTGCAAATTGTTCTGTCTACCTCTCTGAAGAATTGGATTGGTATTTTGATGGGGATTGCATTGAATCTGTAGATCGCTTTTGGTAAAATGGCCACTTTTACTATATTAATCCTGCCAATCCATGAGCATGGGAGATCTTTCCATCTTCTGAGGTCTTCTTCAATTTCTTTCTTCAGAGTCTTGAAGTTCTTATTGTACAAATCTTTTACTTGCTTGGTTAAAGTCACACCGAGTTATTTTATATTGTTTGGGACTATTATGAAGGGTGTCGTTTCCCTAATTTCTTTCTCGGCTTGTTTCTCTTTTGTGTAGAGGAAGGCTACTGATTTATTTGAGTTAATTTTATACCCAGCCACTTTGCTGAAGGTGATTATCAGGTTTAGTAGTTCTCTGGTGGATCTTTTGGGATCAGTTAAATATACTATCATATCATCATCACAGGTCTCTCTTAAAGGAAGGCAAAACTGAATTCAGGCCAAAAGTGAGACACCCACCTCAGGTGGGGAAAACTCCATCAAGTGCTGTGATAGCAACAATAGCTGATGTGGCAACTCCTGCTATGCAGTTCTGGGCAGAACCTCCACAATGGACATTTCACTGTGAGATTTGGAAGTCATAAGCTCTGGGAGATGTCTGTTGATGTCTTTATGAGGAGGTGGTGAAAAGAAGGGTAGTGAAATAGCCATACTGTCCTCTTTACATTTTTCTTCCTCTCCAAATCTTAAAGAGTTTATGTCTTCCACTTTAGGCTTCTTCCACAATTATTTTCTGCAAAAATCCAAGAGACCATCCGACCACAGACTAAAACCTCTGCCACTATAATTACTATATATCCTTCTGTCAAATGTTCTATTTTCTCAGCAATGGCAAACTCACGTACACCACAGACATTCATCCATGAACTCACACACTCCCTGAGTTACCCACTTACAGAAGTTCACAGTTACACCTTTTGATGAAGTGATTCTAGAGTTGTGCCTGTGAATGGTCTTTAATATTTGTACTCTTTCCTGGTCCTTCTCTCTTCACTGTCTTCCAAGAAATAGGAAGCATTTTTTCTACCATGCTTTTCTAACATGCCAATGTTGTTTCCTTCACAAGGACTTAAAAGCATAGGATTCAGACAACTGTGGACAGAAACCTCCAAAATTCTGTGCCAAAATATTTTCCCCTTTAAGCTCTTCCTGGCAGATGTTTTTCATAATAGTCAGAAGGATTGCCCTTATTTGGAGTCAATATGACAGAGTGTAACAGTACCTGTTTGACTCTGTACTGAATTTATAGACATTCAAAGGTACCCAGCCAAAAGCACCACATGCCAAAAACAAAACAAAGGCCAAATTTAGAAAAGGATGAAGGTTCAGTTCCCAGCATCAATATGGCATTTGTAGTTGTTGCAATGTGGCAAATGCAGTTGCAGGGCATTGATGCCCTCTTCTGGACTCTGAGTACTGCATATATGTCTATAAATAAAGCAAACAATTAACAAATTCAAATGATTCATGATTATCTAATCATGATGTGGTGAACTCAGAAAACTGTTGGAAAACAATGGACACTTATGTGGCTGTTTCTCAGTGTCAGTAGTAAAGACAAAATTCTGCATTTTCCTGTGTTCTGCTATAGTTTATTTTATGCAACAGGTGAAGTATTTCAGAGACATTGTAATTCTTCTATAACACTTTAAAATGAATACCATCACTTATGCCATACATGGCATGCTTCACTCTTGGCTTTCATTTACTCTCTGTAACTGAGTTTCCCCTGCAATTGAACAGAATGCTATTTAGGGCTCCAAGAAAAATGTTAGTTGGCTTCTACTTCTTGAATGACTCAAGTTTTCTTCACAGTTGCCATAAATTCCTGTAATTTTAGGACTCCAATGTTAAATGTATGAAGCAAAACTGAAAGTTAATTGTGATATGTCTACAAGTTGCAGACTTCCTCTGTACTTAACATTAAATGTCATCACAAACCCTCCTTCCTTGTGCCCACTACAGATATGACAATGTTAGTAAATTAAGTATTATTATGAGGGAATTTTGCTTGTGATTGCTGATCATCTTGTGATTGATTTTGAAGCAAAAACAAAAAAGACCATTATTGTAGTATATCATGATCTGTGATATCATAGTTTTAAGCCAGCTTACATCCCAGGAGAAAGTCATAGATAAATAGATCACCACTTTGAAAATATATTCAGCCTTGTGGTTTGGATCTATGCTGGGAGCAGAGCTTCCCAACCCATTCATCCCTCACCCCAGTTGCAGCTAGACCCCCCAGGTATTCTGACACATATAGGATCACAGGTGAAACCCCAACACTAACCCAATACCTAGCATAATTGGGTTCCCCAGGACCCTGGACACAGACACCTTGCCAAACCAGAGACCTGCACTCCTTCCTGTTTTCACCTGTACCTTGAACAGAGCCTCACCTCTGGATCCCAACCCACTAAGCCAACATCCCAGTAGGAGCTCAAATACCCAGAAGTTCTGACACATCCAGGATCACAGGATCACAGGCTCACAGGAGGGACAGGCTCCAGTCAGTGATGGTGAGGCCAGTTAACACCAGAGATGACCAGACCCCAGGAAGCAGATTCACCACCTAGCTAGAGAACCACTGCACCTTCTGGTTCTCATTTAGACTGGACCCGATCCCACACAAACTACACCCCAGTCACAGCTTGACTGCCCAGGTATTCTGGCACACCCAGCTTCACAGGTAAGACACTAAACTCTGCCACAAAACATGGCATACTGGGACGACTACGACCCGTGGAAGCAGCTGTGCCACCCAGCCTGAGACCTACGCATCTTTTGGTTCCCACCTGTGCCTTGGACCAGACCCTCAAGCGCCAGACCAAATTCCACACAGCCCACACCCCAGTTGCAGCTCAACTCTTCAGGTATTCTTACAGACCCAGATTCACAGGCTCACAGGCTCACAGGACGGACAGGCTCTAGTCAGAGACAGGGAAGCCAGATAACACCAGAGAAAATCAGAAGGCAAGAGGCAAGCACAATAACATAGGTAACAGAAACCAATTTGACTTGACAACATCAGAACCCGGTTCTCCCACCACAGCAAGTCCTGAATACTCCAACACACCAATGAAGCAAGATTCAGATCTAAACTCTCATTTCATAAATAAGATTGAGGACTTTAAGGAGGACTTAAATAATCCCTTAAAGACATACAGAACACAAGTAAACAAGTAGAAGCTCTTAAAGAGCTACATCCCTTAAAGAAATATAGGAGAACACAATAAAACATGTGAAGGAATTGAACCAAATCATCCAGGATCTAAAAATGGAAATAGAATCATTAAAGAAAACTCAAAGTCAGACAGATATGGAGATGGAAAACCTACGAAAGAGAACACAGAATCAAGCATCACCAACAAAACACAATAGATAGAAGAGAGAATCTCAGTGACAGAAGACAGAATAAAGGACATGGACACAACAGTCAGGGAAACTAAAAAAAGCAAAATACTATCTCAAAACATTCAAGAAATCCAGGACATAAAGATAAGGCCAAACATGAGAATAATAGGTATAGAAGAGAGTGAAGATTCCCAACTGCAAGGGCCAGCAAACATCTTCAAAATTATAGTAGAAAACTTTCCTAATCTAAAGGAAGAAATGTCCATAAACATACAAGAAGCCTACAGAACACCAAACAGATGGGACCAGAAAATAAATGACTTTCATCACATAATAATTAAAACATCAAATGCACAGAACAACAACAACAATAAAAGAATATTGAAAGCAGTAAGGAGACAATGTCAAGTAACATATAAAGGCAGACTTAACAGAATTACACAGGAAATATCAACAGAGACTCTAAAAGTCAGAAGATCTGGGGCAGATGTGGAACAGACCTAAGAGAGAAAAAAGTGCCATCCCAGGGTACTATACCCAGCAAAACTCTCAATTATCATAGATGGAGAAACCAAGGTACTCCAAAACAAAACCAAATTTAAAAAATATCTCTCTACTAATCCAGCCCTACTGAGGATAATAGAAGGAATAGTTCAACACAAGGAGGGAAACCACCCCCAAGATAAAGCAAGAAATTAATCTTTTCACAACAAACCCAAGAGATACACACAAGCATATTTTCACCTCTAACAACAAAATAACAGGAAGCAACAATCATTTGTCCCTAGTATCTTTCAACATCAATGGACTCAATTCCCCAATAAAAAGACATAGGCTAACAGACTGGATACATAAACAGGTTCCAGCATTTTGCTGCATACAGGAAACCTCAGTGGCATACCTCAGTGACAAAGACAGACACTACCTAAGAGTAAAAGGCTGGTAAAAATTTTCCAAGCAAATGTTTCCAAGAAACAAGCTGGAGTAGCCATTCTAATATCCAACAAAAGAGACTTTCAACCAAAAGTTATCAAAAAACAACGGAAGGACACTACATACTCATCAAATGAAAAATCCACCAAGTTGAACTCTCAATTCTGAACATCTATGCCCCAAATGCAAGTGCACTCACATTTGTAAATGAAACATTATTAAGCTCAAAGCACACACTGAATGCCATACAATAACAATAGGAGATTTTAATACCCCACTCTCACCAATGGGCAGTTCGTGGAAACAGAAACTAAATAGAGACACAGTGAAACTAAAAGATGTTATGAATCAAATGGTTTTAACTGATATCTATAGAACATTTCACCCTGAAACAAAAGAATATACCTTCTTCTCAGGACCTCATGGTACCTTCTCAAAAATCAACCATATGAACTTGGACACAAAACAAACCTCAAGAGATACAAGAACATTGAATTAATCCCATGTACACTATCAGACCACCATAGACTAAGGCTGATCTTCTTTTAAAATTTTATTTTTTCTTGGATATCTTATGTATTTACATTTCCAATGTGCCCCCTTTCCCCCACCTCCCATTCCCCCTCTGCCCTTCACCTGCTTTTATGAGGATGCTCCCTCTCCCTCTCACACATTCCCAACTTAATGCCCTGGAGTTCCATTACATTGGGGAAACAAGCCTTCCCATGACCAAGGGCTTTTCCTCCTACTGATGTTAAACAATGCCATCCTTTGCTACATATGTGGCTGGAGTCATAGGTCCCTACATGTGTACCCATTGTTTGGTGGTTTAGTCTAGTTTGGTTGTATTGTTGTTCTTCCTATGGTGTTGCAAACCCCTTCAACTTCTTCAGTCTTTTCTCTAAATCTTTCCATTGGGGTACCCCGGTTCAGTCCAATGGTAAGCTGTAACCATCCTCATCAATGGGGCTCTGGCAAAGCCTCTTAGGAGACACCCACATCTGGCTCTTGTTAAAAAAGCACTTCTTGGTATCAACAATAGCCCCTGGGTTTGATGGTTGCATATGGTATGGATCCCCAGGTGGGGCAGTCTATGAATGATCTTTTCTTCAGTCCCTACTCCATTCTTTGTTCCTGTATGTCCTCCCATGAGTATTTTGTTCTCACCTCTAAGAAGGAAGGACACTTCCACATTTTGGTCTTCCTTCTTCTTGAGCTTCATACGATCTGTGAATTTTTTCATTAGATATAACAAGTTTCTGGGCTAATATTCACTTATCATTGAATGTATACCATGTGTGTTCTTTTGTGACTGTGTTACTTCACTTAGGATGATATTTTCTATTTTGATCCATTGGCCTAGAAATTTCATGTAGTTATTGTTTTTAATAGTTGAGTGATACTCCATTGTGTAACTGTACCACGTTTTCTGTATCCATTCCTATATTGAAGGGAATGTGGGTTCTTTTCAGCCTCAGGCTATAATAAATAAGGCTGCTATGAACATAATGGAGCATGTATCCTTCTTATAAGTTGGAGCATCATTTGGGTTTATTCCAGGAGTGCTATAGCTGGCTCCTCAGGTACTACTATGTCCAATTTTCTGAGGAACTGCCAGACTGATTTCAGAGTGGTTTTACCAACAATGGATTCCTATTTCTCCACATCCTCATCAACATCTACGATCACCTGAGTTTTTGATCTTAGCTATTCTGACTGATATGAGGTGATATCTCAGGGTTGTTTTGATTTACATTTCCCTGATGACTAAGGATATTGAACATTTCATTAGGTGCTTCTCAGCCATTCAGTATTACTCAGTTGAGAATTCTTTGTTTATCTGTACCCCATTGTTAATAGGATTATTTGGTGCTATGGAGTTCTTGGTATCTATTAGATATTAGCCCTCTATTTGATGTAGGATTGGTATAGATATTTCACAAGCTGTTGGTTTGCCATTTTGTGCTATTGACAGCGTCCATTGCCTTACAGAAGCTTTGAAGTTTTATGAGGTCCCATTTGTTGATTCTTGGTCTTAGAGCATAAGCCATTGATGTTCAGTGCAGGAAATTTTCTCCTGTGCTATATGTTCAAGGTTTTTCTGAACTTTCTCGTCTATTAGTTTCAGTGTATCTGATTTTATGTGGAGGCCTTTGATCCACTTGGACTGGAGATTGTAGAATGAGATAAGAATGGGTCAATTTGCATTCTTCTACAGGGTGGCCTTCAGTTGAACCAGAGCCATTTGTTGAAAATGCTTTTTTCCACTGAATAGATTTAGTGCCTTTGTCAAAGATCAATTGACCATAAATGTGTGGGTTCATTTCTTGGTCTTCAGTTCTCCATTGATCTACCTACCTGTCACTGTACCAATACCATGCAGTTTTTATCACAATTGCTCTGTAATACAGCTTAGATCAGGGATGGTGATTCCCCCAGAAGTTCTTTTATTTTTGAGAATAGTTTTCCCTATCCAGGATGTTTTGCTCTTCCAAAGGATTTTGAAAATTGCTCTTTCCAACTCTGTGAAGAATTGACTTGGATTTTGATGGGTATTACATTGAATCTGTAGATTGCTTTCCACAAGATGGACATTTTTACTATATTAATCCTGCCAATACATGTGCATGCGAGATGGCATCATCTTCATAGATCTTAATTTTTTTCTTTTTTCAGACACTTGAAGTTCTTGTCATACAAACCTTTAACTTGCTTGTTAGAGTCACACCAAGGTATTTTATAATATTTGTGGCTATTATGAAGTGTTTCATTTCCCTTATTTCTTTCCCAGCCTGTTTATTCTTTGACTAGAAGAAGGTTACTAATTTGTTTGAGTTAATTTTGTACCCAGCCACTTTGCTGAAGTTGTTTATCAGCTCTAGTAGTTCTCGGGTGGAATTTTGGGGGTAACTTAAGCATAGTATCATATCATCTGAAATTAGTGATATTTTCACTTCCTTCTTTCCAATTTGTATACCTTTGACCTCTTTGTGTTGTCTAATTGCTCTGGCTAGGACTTCAGGTACTATATTGAATAGGTAAGGAAAGAGTTGACAGCCTTGTCTAGTTCCTGATTTTAGTGGAATTTCTTCAAGTTTCTTTTTATTTAGTTTCATGTTGGCTACTTGTTTGCTGTATATTGCTTTTACTATGTTTAGATATTGGCCTTGAAATCCTGATCTTTCCAAGATTTTTTATCATGAAGGGGTGTTAAATTTTGTCTAATGAAATGATCATATGCTTTATTTCCTGTAGTTTGTTTATATAGTGGATTACAAGGATGGATGTCCATATATTGAACCATCCCTGCATACCTGGGATAAAGTCTCCTTGATCATGGTAAATGATCATTTTGATTTGTTCTTGGATTCAGTTAGGAAGAATTTTATTGAGTACTTTTGTGTCAATATTCTTGAGGGAAAATGGACTGAAGTTCTTCTTTGTAGGGTCTTTTTATGGTTTAGGTATAAGCATAATTGTGGCTTAAAAGAATGAATTGGGTAGTGTTCTTTGTTTCTGTTTTTTGTAATATTGCTATTAGGTTTACTTTGAAGGTCTGATAAAATTCTACTCTAAACCCATCTGTTCCTGGGTGTTTTTTTGTTTTGGTTGGGATACTTTTAATGACTGCTTCTATTTCTTTAGGGGTTATGGGACTATTTAAATGTTTTATCTGATCCTGATTTAACTTGGGTACCTGGTATCTGCTTAGAAAATTCTCCATTTCCTCCAGATATTCCAGTTTTGTTGAATATAGGCTTTTGTAGTAGGATCTGATAAGTTTTTTTTTAATATCCTCAGTTACTTTTGTTAAGTCTCCCTTTTAATTTCTGATTTTGTTAACTTGTATGCTGTCTCTCTGTGCACTCTGGATAATCGGGCTAAGAGTTTATCTATCTTATTAATTTTCTCAAAGAACCAGATCCTGGTTTTGTTGATTCCTCATATGGTTCTATTTTTTTCTTGTTTGATTTCAGCCCTGAGTTTATTATTTCCGTCTACTCCTCTAGGGTCACTTAGCTTCCTTTTGTTCTAGAGCCTTCAATTGTGTTGTCAAGTTGTTAGTGTATGCTATGTCCAATTTCTTTTTGCTGGCAATCAGAGCTATGAGTTTTCCTCTTAGCACTCGTTTCATCTTATCATATGAGTTTGGGTTTTGCCTTCATTTTCATTAAATTCTACAAAGTCTTTAATTTCTTTATTTCTTCCTTTGACCAAGTCGTCAATAAGAGAAGTGTTGTTCAGCTTCCATGTGTATGTAGACTCTCTTTTATTTCTGTTGCTATTGAAGACCAACTAATTCCAGGTTGATCTGATTTCAATCTCCTTGTATCTATTGGAGCCTGTTTTGTGACCAATTATATGTCAATTTTTGAGAAGGTACCATGAGGTGCTGAGAAGAAGGTATATTGTTTTGGTTTAGGATGAAATGTTCTATAGATATCTGTTATATCTATTTGGTTCATAACTTCCATTACTTTCACTGTGTCTCTATTTATTTCCTATTTTCATGATCTATTCATTGATGAGAGTGGTGTGTTGAAGTCTCCTACTATTATTGTGTGTGGTGAAATGTATTCTTTGAGCTTCAGTAGAGCTTCTTTTATGAATACGGGTGACCTTGCATTTGGAATATAGATGTTCAGATTTGACAATTCATCCTGGTAGATTTTTCCCTTTGATGAGTGTGAAGTGCCCTTCCCCTCTTTTTGATAACTTTTGGTTGAAAGTCTATTTTGTTTGATATTAGAATGTCTACTCCTACTTATTTCTTTGATGCATTTGCTTGGAAAATTTTTCCCCAGCCTTTTACTCTTTGGTAATGCCTGTCTTTGTCACTGAGATGTGTTTCCTATATGCAGCAAAAATTCGACCAGAGAGCCCCTACAGCTGATAAACAACTTCAGCAAAGTGGCTGGATATAAAATTAACTCAAACAAATCAATACCCTTCCTCTATTCAAAGGTTAAACAGGCTGAGAAAAAAATTAGGGAAACTACACCCTTCACAATAGCCACAAATAATATAAAAGACCTTGGTGTGACTCTAATCGAGCAAGTGAGAGATCTGTATTACAGATCCCAAAAGAAAGAAATCAAAGAAGACCTCAGAAGATGGAAATCTCCTATGCTCATGGATTGGCAGGATTAATAAAGTAAAAATGACCATCTTACCAAGAGCAACCTACAGATTCAATTTAGTCACCACCAAAATTCCAACTCAACTCTTCATAGAGTTAGAAAAAGCAATTTGCGAATTCATTTTGAGTAACAAAAAAAGCTAGGATAGCAGAACTATGCTCAACAGTAAATGAGCTTCTGGAGGAATCTCCACCCCACACCTCAAGCTGTATTAAAGAGCAATCGTGACAAAAAAATGCATGGTATTGGTACAGGGACAGGCAGGTATATCAGTGGAATATAATTGAAGACCCAAAATGAACCCACACGCTTATGGTAACTTAATCATTGACAAAGAAGCTAAAACCATCCAGTGGATAAAGGACAGCATTTTCAACATGTACTGTTTCAACTGGCAGTCTGCACATAGAAGAATGCAAATTTATCCATTCCTATCTCCTTGCCCAAAGCGCAAGTCCAAGTGGATCAAGGAACTCCACATAAAACCATATACTGAAACTAATAGAGAAGAAAGTGTGGAAGAGCCTTGAATAATTGGGCCCAGGAGAAAACTTCCTGGACAGAACACCAATGGCTTATCCTTTAAGAGCAACAATCAAAATATTGGACTTCATAAAATTAGAAAGCTTCTGTAAAGCAAATGGCATTGTCAATAGGACAAAACAACAACCCAAAAAATTCGAAAATGTAGTTACCAACCCTACATCTGATAGAGAGCTAATATCCAAAAATACAAAGAACTTAAGAAGTTAGACTCCAGAGAACAAAATAACCCTATTAAAAAGTGGAGTACAGATGTAAATAGAGAATTCTCAACTGAAGAAACTCAAATGGCTTAGAAGCAATTAAAGAAGTGTTCAACATCCTTAGTCATCAGGGAACTACAAATCACAACCCTGAGATTTCACCTCACATCAGTCAGAATGATGACTCAGGTGAGAGCAGTTGTTGGTGAGGATGTGGAGAAAGAAGAACACTCCTCCACTGCTGGTGGGACTGCAAGCTGGTAAAACCACTTTTGAAATCATTCTGTCAGTTCCTGAGAAAATTGGAATTAGTTCTACCTGAGGACCCAGCTTTACCAGTCCTAGACATATATCCAAAAGATGCTCTAAGATATAACAAGGACACATGCTCCATTATAGTCATAGCAGCTTTATTTATATTATCCAGAATCTGGTAACAATCCAGATGTCACTCAACAGAAGAATGGATACAGAAAATGTGGTACATATACACAATTGAGTACTACTCAGCAATTAAAAGGAATGACTTCATGAAATTCTTAGGCAAATGGATGGAACTAAAAAATATCCTGAGTCAGATAACCTGGACACAAAAGAACTCGCATGGTATATATTCACTAATAAGTGTATATTAGCCCAAAAGCCCACAATGGCCATAATACAACTGACCTAACATATGGAGAAGGTAGACCAGAGTATGAATGCTTCAGTCCTGCATTGAGGAGGGAAATGTATGATTGTGGAAGGTGGAGGGAAAGGAGAACCATGGAGGGGAAAGAAGGCAAAGGAAAAAGATGGCAGCATTGGGATCTGGTGGAGATGTGCGAGGCGTACAGAGGATCAGGAAATTGAACTAAAATATGTAGTGGTGGGGGTGTGAGGAACTGGGCATAGCCACCAGAAGGTCCTAGATACAAGGCTCCCAGGAACCAAGGGGGATAACTTCAGCTGAAATGTGCAGAGAAGGGGATGATAGATCCCTACAGATCTCCTCCAGCAGATAGGCACAGCCCCAGGTCGAGGAATGGGGACAGCCACCCATCTTAATGTTTTAACCCAGAAGTGTTCCTGTCCAAAGAACAGGGACAAAAACAGAGACTGAAGGAAGGGCCATCTGTGGGTTGCCCCGCTTGTGGATTCATCATATCTTCAGATACCAAACTGGACACTGTGGCAGTGGTCAAGAGGTGCTTGCTGACAGGAATCTCGTGTGGTGGGTCCTGAGAAAGTCTGACCAGCAAATGAATAATACAGATGTGGGTGCTTAGGGACACCATCAAATGGAGCTCAGGAAACCTGGTGGGGGAGTTGTCAGGACTGGAGAAGAGGAAGGGGACTGCAACCCCATTAGAAGAACAATATAGGCAAACTTCCACCCAGTTCCCTCAGAATCTAGGCCACCAACCAAGGAGTGTACCTGGAGGGATCCATGGCTCGAGATACATAGTTAGCAGAGGATGGCCTTGCCTGACAGAAATGGCAGGGAAGGCTCTTGGTCCTGGGGAGGCATGATACCCCAATGTAGCAGGGTGCTGGATCGGTGTGGCTGGAGAGTATGGATGGGTACAGAAGCACTCTCCTAAAGGCAAATTGTAGGAAGAAGGGCAGATGTAAGATAGGGGGATGGAGGGGTAATGGTGAAGTGGGATATGGAATGGGGGTTTGGTGGAAGGGGTAACTGAGAAGTGAGATACTATTTGAGATATTAAGGAATGGAATGATTAACTCAAAAAAAAAGAAAAAAGGAAAGTATATTCAGTTAAAATATTTTCAAGGTTTCAGTATGTTTTTCTATATTTTATCCAATCAAAGAGAGTCTATTCTTCTGGAAAAAGGGTTGCTGCTGATGCACAGACTTGCCATTGGGAATCAACCAGTGAATAGTATTAAACTTTTCAATAGCCATAAACAAGGTTTTTTCAAAAGAGCAAAACAAATGTGAAACATTAAGGAGAGAGTATACAGAGACACAAAAGTGATCATCAGTCCTAGAATGTTCCAGATAACCTGAGCTTCCACGGAGTATCTTTGGGAAAAAGTAAGTTCTTTGAGTATGCTGCACTTCCTGTTTGTATCAGTGCATGGTGATAACCATAAAGATGTTCGCTGTTGTAAACCCTATTATTTATTATTAGTTCTAACTATGACCGGGTCAGTGCCCTAATAATTGAGACAGGAGTCCTATTCAATCAGCTTTGCCCAATTACTGGGTGATTGTCCCTAATCCATTTGTCTTTATGCAAACTGCCTGAATCCCAGCTGCATAATCCAAAAGTTATCCAAGTTACTTGCTGTTTAAGTCTGTCCCAGGTTATTTCTAGTCCATTAGTCTGTCCTCAGGATGCACTTCTTCCGGTTCATATCATCTAGTGGAGACCTCCTGTTCTCATCTTCTCCTCTTCCCCTTCTTTTCATTTCAGCATGCTCCCTACCTGTGACCCACCAGCTCAATACCTAGGAATTTGTTGTAACTTTTATATTACCAATGGCTTTATACTGGGGAGTAGGGTTTACATACAATGGCATGTGTACATGAGAATTTTTATCTGGCAACAACTAGATTATGGGGTTCACAATTTAGCATTTGTATACACAGTACCAGATCAACCTCAACAGATGGTGGAACAGAACCTATGCCCCCCACAAAGAAAGTCCTGGGCCACTACCAATGGTATGTGTGTTTAATACTAATGTACTGGGGATTGGTGTATGATACCCATAATCTTCATTGTTGGAATTACTACCATCTCCTCATTTTCCAGTTATAGACAGGGGAACCATGATATTGACCACCATGTTCAGGAGATAATAGTGGAGCCTGGAGTCACATACTTGACAGATTTCACCTTAAACTATGCCACAAGATAGGTATGGTGATGGCCTGGAGAGGCTGTTGCAACCAATGAGCACACTACTTGCCAATTTCTGAACATAGAAACTTAATTTACATCCAAAATTTCTAAGAAAATCCCTTAGCTCCAAATATGATATCACTTCAGGTATTTCATTGGAGGGAATGACTAAGATTCTGATAATGTTCGTGTGGGTGAGAACCTCATCTATGCACTTAAGTATACATTGTGTTAAATAGAGGAAGAGAAAAAATTCTCAAGTATTCCCATTTGTATCCAAATTAGAAAAGAAATAAGTTTGCCTCCATAGGGAAGTAAAGATATTCATAGCTCATTGCCATACCACCACCTTAAATACCTCAGGATGTTCTGCTTGCTCTCTGTGAGACCTTGCTTTCCTCTCAGGATTAAGAATTACCAGATTGACCTTGCTGGTCCTGGCCCACAGCTCCCCGCTCCCAAACCCCATGGGAGAGAGAGCTCATTTCCCAGACAGGAAGGCACTCCTGAGACAGCAAGGCAGGAGAGACCTCCAGTACTGCCCACCAAGCCCATATCCCTGGCCAAAAGGAAACTGTATAGGGCCTCTGGGAATAGGAATATAGGGGCACTCAAGCTGCAGGAAGGCTGCAGTCCAGACTCCCCCCAGATTTGAAGGGACCCACACAGACAGCTCCCTGCACCCAAATCCTGTGGGAGACCTTCAGAGGGGCAGACACACCTGGGAAGCCAGAGGAGACTACTCTCTGCCCACATTTCTGACTCTAGAGGAAAACGCCTAGTGCCATGTGGGCCCCCCTGAGCACAGGGTCCCAAGAGAAGGTGGGGCATGCCCTTCTGGTTGCTGCCCTCATGGAGAGCTGAAACACAGCTCTGAGGAATGACTTCAGGCCCAAGACCAGAGGTAAGACCAACTTTTCTACTCCAAGTGACCTGCCTGGTAGCCTCAGGACACAGGCCCACAGGAAAACAGGAAGACCAGTAGACAGGAACTACTATATGCCTGAAAGCAGAACACTCTGTTCCCACAACTGGCTGAAAGAAAACAGCAGAACAGGTTTACAGAACTCCAGACACACAGGCTTATAGGACAGTCTAACCACTGTCAGAAATAGCAGAACAAGGTAACAACAGAGAGAACGTGATGGCAAGAGGCAAGCGTAGTAACCCAAGCAACAGAAACCAAGACTATATGGCATCATTGGAGCCAAATTCTCCCACCAAAGAAAACACTGAATGTGCAAACACACCAGAAAAGCAAGATCTAGATTTAAAATCACATTTGATCATGATGATGGAGGACTTCAAGAAAAACATGAAGAACTCCCTTAGAGAAATGCAGGAAAACACAAATAAGCAAGCAGAAGTCTATAGAGAGGAAACACAAAAATCCGTGAAAGAAATACAGGAAGACACAATCAAACAGGTGAAGGAATTAAAAAATGGAAACAGAAGCAATAAAGAAAGTTCAAAGGGGGAGAACCCTGGATATAGAAAACCAAAGGAAGAGACAACGAGCCATAGATACAAGCATCACCAACAGAATACAGGAGAGAGAAGAGAGAATCTCAGGAGCAGAAGATTCCATACAAATCATTGACACAACTGTCAAAGATAATGTAAACAGAAAAAGCTACTGGCACAAAGCATACAGCAAATCAAGGACTGAATGAGAAGATCAAACCTAAGGATAATAGGTATAGAAGAGAGTGAAGGTTCCCAGCTCAAAGGACCAGTAAATATCTTCAACAAAATCATAGAAGAAAACTTCCCTAACCTGAAGAAAGAGAAGCCCATAAACATACAAGAAGCCTACAGAACTCCAAATAGATTGAACCAGAAAAGAAACTCCACCTGTCACATAATAGTCAAAACACCAAATGCACAAAAAAAAGAAAGAATATTAGAAGCAGTAAGGGAAAAAAGTCAAGTAACATATGAAGGCAGAACTATCAGAATTACACCAGACTTCTCAACAGAGACTATGAAAGCCTGAAGATCCTGGACAAATGTCATACAGACCCTAAGAGAACACAAATGCCAGCCCAGGTTACTGTATCCTGCAAAACTCTCAATCAACACAGAAGGAGAAACCAAGATATTCCATGACAAAACCAAATTTACACAATATCTTTCTACAAATCCAGCACTAAAAAGGATAATAAATGGTAAGGCCCAACAGAAGAAGGCAAGCTACACCCTAGAAAAAGCAAAAAATGAATCGTTTTGCAACAAAACAAAGAGAAGACAAGCACACAAATATAATCTCATATCAAAACACGAATATAACAGGAAGCAACAATCACTATTCCTTAATATCTCTCAACATAAATGGACTCAATTCCCCAATAAAAAGACAAAGCTAAAGTCCAAGTGGATCAAGGACCTCCACATTGAACCAGATACACTCAAACTAATAGAAGAAAAAGTGGGGAAGAGTCTAGAACACATGGGCTCTGGAGAAACTTTTTGAACAAAACACCAATGGCTTATGCTCTAAGATCAAGATTCGACAAATGGGATCTCATAAAACTGCAAAGCTTCTGTAAGGGAAAGGACACTGTTATGAGGATAAAACGGCAACCAACAGATTGGGAAAAGATCTTTAACAATCCTGCAACTGATAGAGAGTTCATATCCAGAATATACAAAGAACTCATGAAGTTAGACTGCAGGGAGACTAATAACCCTATTAAAAAATGGGGTTCAGAGCTAAACAAAGAAGTGACAGCTTAGAAATGCTGAACGCATGAGAAGCACCTAAAGAAATGTTCAACATCTTTAGTCATAAGGGAAATGCAAATCAAAACAATCCTCAGATTTCACCTCACACCAGTGAGAATGGCTAAGATCAAAAACTCCAGCGACAGCAGATACTGGAAAGGATGTGGAGAAAGAGTAATACTCCTCCATTGTTGGTGGGATTGAAGACTGGTACAACCATTCTGGAAATCAGTACTGAGGTTTCTCAGAAAATTGGACATTTCACTACCTGAGGGCCCAGCTATACCTCTCTTGGGCATATACCCAAGAGATGCCCCAACATATAAGAAAGACACATGCTCCACTATGTTCATAGCAGTCTTATTTATAATAGCCAGAAGCTGGAAAGAACCCAGATGCCCTTCAAAAGAAGAATGGATACAGAAAATGTGGTACATCTACACAATGGATTACTACTCTGCTATCAAAAACAATGACTTTATGAAATTCATAGGCAAATGAATGGAACTGGAAAATATCATCCCAAATGAGGCAACCCAATCACAGAAAAACACACATGGTAGGCACTCACTGATAAGTGGCTATTAGCCCAAATGCTCGAATTAACCTAGATGCACAGAACACATGAAACTCAAGAAGGATGACCAAAATATGAATGCATCACTCCTTCTTGAAAAGGGGAAGAAGAATACCATTGGGAGGGATTAAGGAGGCAAAATTTAGAACGGAGACTGAAGGAATGCCCATTCAGAGCCTGCCCCACATGTGGCCCATACATATACAGCCACCAAACTAGATAATATGGATGAAGCAAAGAAGTGCAGGCTGACAGGAACCAGATGTAGATCTCTCCTGAGAGACACACCCAGAATACGGAAAATACATACGGGAATTCCAGCAGCAAACCACAGAACTGAGAACAGGACCCCTGTTGAAGGAATCAGAGAAAGAACTGGAAGAGCTTGAAGGGGCTTGAGACCCTATATGAACAACAATGCCAACCAACCAGAGCTTCCAGGGACAAAGCCACTACCCAAAGACAGGTGGGAATGCTTAAAAGCCACAAGAAAAACTTCAAGATTGCTTTCTCAATGTCTTTTTTTCTGTTGGGGATGTAGTTGCTTTTCTAATCTTTCTGTTTCTGTTGTGATGGGTAGCAATGTACTTAACATTTTTTTTATCACATTTTGATCATCGGTCTTGAGTTTCATTTGTTCTAGGCAACTAGGGTAATTCAAGCATTTGGGCTAATAGCCACTTATCAATGAGTGCATACCATGTGTGTTTTTCTGTCATTGGGTTACCTCACTCAGGATGATATTTTCCAGTTCCAACCATTTGCCTACGAATTTCATAAAGCCATTGTTTTTGATAGCTGAGTAATATTCCATTGTGTAGATGTACCACATTTTCTGTATCCATTACTCTGTTGACGGGCATCTGGGTTCTTTCCAGCTTCTGGCTATTATAAATAAGGCTGCTATGAACATAGTGGAGCACGTGTCTTTTTTATATGTTGGGGCATTTTGGGTATATGCCCAAGAGAGGTATAGCTGGATCCTCAGGCAGTTCAATGTCCAATTTTCTGAGGAACCTCCAGACTGATTTCCAGAATGGTTGTACCAGTCTGCAATCCCACCAACAATGGAAGAGTGTTCCTCTTTCTCCGCATCCTTGCTAGCATTTGCTGTCACCTGAGTTTTTGATCTTAGCCATTCTCACTGGTGTGAGGTGAAATCTCAGGGTTGTTTTGATTTGCATTTCCCTTATGACTAAAAATGTTGAACATTTCTTTAGGTGTTTCTCAGCCATTTGGCATTCCTCAGCTGTGAATTCTTTGTTTAGCTCTGAACCCCATTTTTTAATAGGGTTATTTGTCTCCCTGCGGTCTAACTTCTTGAGTTCTTTGTATATTTTGAATATAAGCCCTCTATCTGTTGTAGGATTGGTATAGATCTTTTCCCAATCTGTTGATTGCCGTTTTGTCCTAACCACAGTGTCCTTTGCCTTACAGAAGCTTTGCAGTTTTATGAGATCCCATTTGTCGATTCTTGATCTTAGAGCATAAGCCATTGGTGTTTTGTTCAGGAAATTTTTTCCAGTGCCCATGTGTTCCAGATGCTTCCCTAGTTTTTCTTCTATTAGTTTGAGTGTGTCTGGTTTGATGTGGAGGTCCTTGATCCACTTGGACTTAAGCTTTCTACAGGGTGATAAGCATGGATTGATCTGCATTCTTCTACATGTTGACCTCCAGTTGAACCAGCACCATTTGCTAAAAATGCTATCTTTTTTCCATTTGATGGTTTTGGCTCCTTTGTCAAAAATCAAGTGCCCATAGGTGTGTGGGTTCATTTCTGGGCCTTCAATTCTGTTCCATTGGTCTATCTGCCTGTCTCTGTACCAATACCATGAAGTTTTTATCACTATTGCTCTGTAATACTGCTTGAGTTCAGGGACAGTGATTCCCCCTGAAGTCCTTTTATTGTTGAGAATAGTTTTAGCTATCCTGGGTTTTTTGTTATTCCAGATGAATTTGCAAATTGTTCTGTCTAACTCTTTGAAGAATTGGATTGGTACTTTGATGGGGATTGCATTGAATCTGTAGATCGCTTTTGGTAGAATGGCCATTTTTACTATATTAATCCTGCCAATCCATGAGCATGGGAGATCTTTCCATCTTCTGAGGACTTCTTCAATTTCTTTCTTCAGAGTCTTGAAGTTCTTAATGTACAGATCTTTTACTTGCTTGGATAAAGTCACACCAAGGTACTTTATATTATTTGGATCTATTATGAAGGGTGTCATTTCCCTAATTTCTTTTTTGGCTTGTTTCTCTTTTGTGTAGAAGAAGGCACTGATTTATTTGAGTTAATTTTATACCCAGCCACTTTACTGAAGCTGTTTATCAGGTTTACTAGTTCTCTGGTGGAACTTTTGGGATCACTTAAATGTACTATTATATCATCTGCAAATAGTGATATATTGACTTCTTCTTTACCAGTCTGTATCCCCTTGACCTCCTTTTGTTGTCTGATTACTCTGGCTAGAACTTCAAGAATTATATTGAATAAGTAGAGAGAGAGTGGGCAGCCTTGTCTAGTCCCTGATTTTAGTGGGATTGCTTCAAGTTTCTCTCCATTTAGTTTAATGTTAGCAACTGGTTTGCTGTATATGGCTTTTACTATGTTTAGGTATGGGCCTTGAATTCCTATTCTTTCCAGGACTTTTATCATGAAGGGGTGTTGAATTTTGTCAAAT
>NC_046155.1:182544297-182555750 GCF_011064425.1 Rattus rattus
ACCCATATAGAAGGGTAGGGGGAGGGGCTAGGGGGATGTTGGCCTAGAAACCAAGAAAGGGAATAACATTTGAAATATAAATAAGAAATACCCCATTTAATAAAGATATAAAAAAAAAATAGAACCACTGCCCTAGATAGGGTAGCTGAGCAAGATAGTGGCCAAAAGAGGTGTGTCCAGATCTCTTTAATTCTAGGTGAGCCAGAAACAACAGCATCAGGGGACCCACTTGCAATGTCATCTGACTCAATGACTCATGGGTAAATCTTGAGTCCACACTAACCTCCCGAAAACACATTTCTCTGCTACTCTCAACTGAGTCATTGGCCACAACACAAAATTTTGAAAAGTGTATTTTCCTGAATTCACTGTATGAAACACTATGCATTAAAAAATAGCCTCCTATTTCCGGAAGCTTATTTGTTTTAAAATGGTCTGATAGCAACATAAAAGCTGTAATTCCTAGGCTAACTGCATGTTTGCCGAGACTGTCACAAATAGGAAAAAATTTAAATAACTATGATAAACAAAGCTATCCCAGAAATAAAATTTCCAAAATTATCTTCTCTGTGCTAAGCATTTAACTTGTAAAGAAAGAATCAACAAATGTTCTAAAAGTAAAAATAGAAATTGTAGAAAGAGTTCAAGTATTCAGTTCCACTTTCTACCTGGCACCAAGTTGGGCAAAAGGAAAGTTGGTTTTCGCAAGGACCCTGGTCAGCAGGGTTGTTCAAATGTCAGACACACACACATACACACACACACACACACACGCACACAGGCACACAGGCACACAGACACACACACACATGCTTTAATTAATTTTTCTCTAAAACAAAATTTGAGTATATTTATTTGAGCCTAATACTAATACTTCTGGAAAAAGACTTGTATGTTAAGGGCAACTTCAGACTCATTTATCAACCAGCTTATATTTATTGACTACTTAAGGTGCAAGGGTCATGGTACCACAGGGATGGAATATAGACAAGAAGATAGAAAGCTCCCACCCAACATCAAAACTCACACACCAAACTCTAACTAGAGGCACAAAAGCAAAGCCCTCTGTTTGCTTCAGTTTTGGGATGCTATAACAAAAGAAAATAGGCTAAAACTGCTTAATAAAACAAAAATATATTTATCATGGCTCTAGGGGCTGAAAATCCAAGACCAAGGTATCAACAGTTGCCTTGTCCAAATCCCTGTAACAGTAGCTTCTCTTTGGGTCCTCCTTGATCTCTGGGACAGAACAGAGAAGAAGCTCTCCCCTGTCTTATGAGGGCACAGATACCCTTCACAGGAGTCCCACACTCATGACGAACTCAAGGTGACATCTCTGAATACTATTGTGTGGTATTCATGCCCATCAGGATTTCAGCATAATAACTGGGGAGGGGGAGAGCAAATATTCAGTCCTCCAATCATATATACTCTAGTGTTCTATGATGTACTCCTGCCACAGTGGGAATGTATAGTCTTTCCAAGGAATAGTGCTGGGTCAACAAATGCCCAAGAAGGAATTATTAAATCTTAATCCATAGATTACACCATATACAAAACCAAAGTCTGGCAGAATGTAGAAGACAAAGCACAGAAGAGTAAGCATCCATAAGCTGAAACAAAGGATGTCTGAAAGAGGATGGAATGAACAGGCCAGCTCTGAAAGGAAAACAGACAGACTGGGGAATAGTAAAGTATGATTTCTGTTCATCAGAAACCTCAGTATGGGAGTGAAGAAGGAAATTCCAGTGCAGGAGGAAACACTTACCATGCCTATTTCTGCAAAAGGCTTGCCCAGAGTCTCCTATGTACAGATATGACCAGGATCCACAAGACAAACAACTCAAATAGCCAATGGGCTTCTGTTGTAGTTGCTGTTGTTGTTGCTAATTTCTTTTAGTTTTTGAAACAGGAACTTTATAAAGAAGATTCTCAAAAGGCCAATATATACAAATAGGGGCTATCTGCCCTTCTAAGCTTACCTGGAGGAGGTGAGGAGGACAGGGCTCCCATGTATAAGTAGAGGGCATAATCCTCTTGTCCTTCTGTCTTTCCATACACCCCCAAAATCAGGGGGCCTTGCAGGGTTTTAGGTACCCATTCTGAACATATCAATTTGAATACATAGGCTAGCTAAGTTTTTCCTTATTTATAATTAAATTGTTTTTACCATCCACCTTCCTCAAAAAGAGAAAATGGTAAAACACAGTCATACCAGGCTTCCCAACCCCAGCTCTGAGCTGCTCTAATCCTGTAGCTGTTCTGATTCCAAAGTCCTTCTACTGCTCCTGCTGAATTCAACCCCACTTGTAGCAGGATTATGAAGCAGAAACTCACAGGGGCAGTGAAATTATGAGGGTTCTCTCTTCACCAGTGCTGTTACTGCAGGAAAGGGTTAGTGTTCCTAAGAACTAATTTCTCATAGAAAGGCTCAGTCTCCCTCCCTCCCTCCCTCCCTCCCACTCCTCATTTGCTCTTCCGCCTTATTAACCAGCATTGCCACGACCTTTCCCACATGGTAGCACCACATAGGCTGCTCTTCCTCTAAAGTGTGAGCAAATGACATTCTACTGTCTGCAAAGTCCCAGTCTTCGACTGTTCTGTTCTGTTGCAGTATCAGAGAATAGATGTAAAGCACGCTTTTTTTTAACCCATGACTACTGAAAAGTGTGGGTTACAAAATACCCTCAGGGTTCTTCCCTTGTAAAAGAAGTACATATTCATCGCACAAAACATAAACAAAATTAAAAGTACCCTTGAGGTCACTTTTAAAAAACACTATTAATGTTTTTATGTTGATCCTGCATCTTTTCTAACATCCAACTCATTTATGACTCACACATATACTGGTTTTGGGAATGTAATTCCTTGAAGAAAACCAATAACGATTTTCTATTTTGACATATTGATTACTACTCTACACTCATAAACTCAGTGAATGGTCCAAATTTCAAAACAAAACAACACAAAAAGGCTTCATAAACTTCTGCCCCCTCATTGGACAAATAATACAAGTTTAATTTCAATCCATGATTTATATCTATTTAAATTAAAGTAAGAACTAGTCATGTTCATCAGCAATATTTGCTGCTAATAATGATTTCATATATGCCCTGGGCTTTTCTTGGGAAGGTTTTGAATTTTTATTTTTAAAGTAATCTATGAGAAGACCAGAACATTTAAAGGGGAAAGTCAAGGAGAGGGATTTATAGAGCCTCAAGAAGTGAAAGTGGATGGGTGTGGGCTGGTCCATCTTAGAAGGCAAAGCTTGCATATGGGTCACATAGAAATGTGGGAGGAACCATCAAGGGACTTTAAAAGAGAACAAACTATGTCCCATATACTCAGGAACTTTTGTTATAAAGTTAGGCCAGAGGGAGGTAGGTATGACCTAGAATCCTAGGGAGGAAGAATGAGGTGCACACATGTCCCCACCCCCAAGCCTTGCACTCCTGATGTGCAGCTGGACATGTGGCAATGGCATTGTGCAGTGACAAAATGAGAATTTGGGACTCACCATTCAAAGGATCTTGGTTATTCTGCCTCCCCCCTCCTCCCACCTCTCTCTGTCTGTCTGTCTCTCTGTGTCTTCTCTCTCTTCTCTCTCCCTCATTCCCTCCCTCCCCCTTCCTTCCTTCTCCTCCCCCCACCTCTCTCTCTGTCTTCCTCCACAGTTTGCAACGCAGAATCATCAAGAAAGCAACTCCTCACTTGCTGTTGCAGAGGGAAGCACTAACTCAGCTTTGGGAAGATTCTCCCATCAGCTACAGCCCACCATTCATCCATCTCAAAGTTGAACACAAGAGTGTTTCAGAGCATTGGTGTATGACCAGGCACTGCTTGCAGAGTCTCAGGCTTAAATTAGGTGATAGCTTGTTTATCCAAAAGAAGATGCTAAACATAAACTGTTCCCATCAACTGGTTCCTGCATGAGAATGTGGGAGATTATTAAATTCTAAGCCTCCTGGAGTCTGATGAAGAAACGGAGTATTTTAGCTGAACAAAGGGCGCTTGTCTACCAGAGACACTCCATGCTGTTCTTGGAGTTGTGATGTGTGTAGGGTGTTTTCATTGCAGCAAGCATAGTCGTGTTCTAGCACCAAATCAATGACTCATTTTCTTTCGACTTGCCAGAGAACTGCCACACCCAAGGCAAACATGAGAAAATTCAGCCGACTAATTAGAATTGTAGAGTATTCACTCATGGGAACTTGGCAGAAAATCTTTTTTTTTTTTTTTTTTTTTGCCAGTCTGAAAACCCTGCACTTTACCTCCTTGCTTTAAATAGATATAATTCAATTAATATAAGCAGAAACGAAGTGACCATAACAATTACATCTACTTACATATAAAATGTAAGAGAAGGACATTAAGAGACATTGGCCACGGATGTTGAAGATATGAGTATTTACTAATATAACCAAGCAAGTTAATGGGTTTTCCCATTTTATTTAGAAAAAAAGTTACTGTACTTCTGTTCATCAAAGATAACATCTTGTAATTTCAGATCCGGAGGGCAAAATACATACTGTAACCTATGGCTTACTCACAGTGAGTTTCCAGGGAACTGAGGCTAGTTGGTAGTAAAGCACATGGGAAACATGTGGTTGATGAGGTTTGGTCTCTTGCTATTTATTGTAATGCTAAATACTGCCCTCAAGATCTGGTTGCCTCATAGAGAAGGAGATCCTCACATACACCAATGATACTATGTAACCTTGCTCCTTATATAAAACTATCAGTTGAATAAGATACCTACAGTCCATAGCTGGGCAGAAGAGAGGTAGGCAGGGCTTCTGTTCCTGGGACTTAGAGTCTGGAGAGAGACCACACACGAGAAGAGAGAAGAGAGGAGAAGACACCATGGAGTAGATGGATTGTGAGAACATGGCTATGAGAACTGGCCAATTAGAGTAGCAGTGACCCAAACAGAACATGGCAAATGATATTTCTGGGTTAATGACAGGGAAGTAGACAAAATATCATGGGGATTGATATCTGCCTAGCTCTAGTGCTATTAAGGTTTATTATGAATACAAAAGTTTTGTGTCATTTATATTTATTTTTATATTTTATGTTTATATTTATATGATCAAAGGAATGGCCTGGATTCGGTTACCAGCACTGCAATCACAACAATAACAATAACAATAAAAGTGAGTTTGTAGTGTTTTACCACAAACCAGACTGAGCCTAGAGCCAATTAGATCTGACTGGGTAGATGGAACACATGGGATCTACTGCTAACTGTTCATGCAAACCTGGACATCGAAGATGTAAGCAGTTTTCTCACTGTGGCATATATTTAGAAGCAAATGGATTTGGATTTTTTTTTCCTAGAGAAATTGCTAAGTTGGTTCATCTAAGAAATAACAGAATCTCATCAATAGTTCAAGCAAGACAAAGCCCTTTGGGAAATGTATCAGGCATACAATAGAATAACATGCCTGGTGGAGGAGTCACATAAGCTAGAATTCATAGCTGTATCAGAGTCCTGAGAGTGAGGCTGGGGTCCTGAGAGTGAGGCTAGGGTCCAATAGGCTTGCATATGCCATGGAGAATTTCTGAGCTTAGCTTCCTCATCTTAAGAATGGGTAACTAGCTATATCCCCAAGTTTGGTGGTGGCTGAGCAACACCACCTAATGGTGCTTTAGGATCCCATCATTATATGAAATAAACTCATATTGTAAGAGTAACAAATTCTGCTTCCCACATCCTATTACAACTCTCTCAGTTAGGGTTTTATTGCTGTGAAGAGACAACATGACCGAGGCAACTCTTACAATGAAAAATATTTAACTGGTGCTGGCTTACAGGGTCAGAGGTTTTAGTCCATTATCATCATGGTGGGAAGCATGGTGGCATGCAGGCAGACATGGTGCTGCAGAAGAAGCTGAGAGATCTACATTGGGAGCATCAGGAAGAGAGACACTGGGCCTGGATTGAGCATTTGAAACCCCAAAGCTCCCCACTTCCCCAGTGGCATACTTCCTACTCTGACAAGGCCACAACTCCTAATACTGCCACTCCATGGTGACCAAGCATTCAAATGTAGGAGCCTATGGGTGTTCTTCTTTTTCAAACCACCCTAAAACCACCCACAATAAACCATTAATTTCTTTGTATCATCCTGTTGTATTAATTTTGAGACTAACTATAAAGGTCCCTAGCACACATTAATTTGCGTAGTCTGGATTTGTTCATAATCTTATTCAAATAAATTGAATTTTACCTTTTGAATTTTTATTTCTTGAGCTTTTTTGTGTTTTTTCTCTCTCTGGTACTCATTTTATATCTTAACTCAAACTTCTCTTGAAGTTAAAACAAATGCTACCATTACTTCACCATGAGCTGACCAGGTAAAGGAAAAAGAATACAGAGAAAGCCACCTCTGACAGCAAGTATTGTAAGTTACATGGCTATAATGCTTAAGTCCAATATGCCAGCTCTTCACAAAGGTTAATCCAATTAAATAAACAATGAATAAATAAATAAAAGTAGCAGGGTTGATGCTAAGTATCTATGCTGGCAGATTTCAAATTTAACTCAAAAGTTGACCGTTGAAGGATGCTTTTGGAGAAAGAAAAATAATTCTTAAATTGTTTTTGATGAGTCCAGAGATAAAACTCAGTATGTAAAATGTTTGCCATGCAATCACAAGGACCTGAGGTTGAACCCCAGGACCCTTGTAAAAAGCTAGATGTGTGGGGCTTTTTTTTGGGGGGGGTATGTTTGTAATCTCAGCATTAGGGAGGTGGAAACAGGGCCATCCCTAGGCTCAGTGGCTAGCTGGCCTCTCTAACAGTTGAGCTTCAAGCCATTGAACGATCTTGTCTCACACAACTAGGTGAATGGCCCTGAGACGCTGTATGTGAAATTGACTTTAAGTGTGCTCTCTCTCTCTCTCTCTCTCTCTCTCTCTCTCTCTCTCTCTCTCTCTCTCTCTCACACACACACACACACACACACACACACACACACACACACACACACAACACCCATGGCAGGACAGCTTCACTTCACCTCCACCGGATAGTGTGCTTCAGTTGACTGACCATTTGGTGAACTAGTTTGCCAAGACTCTCCACTTCTCATTCCTATGCTCTCAGAATCAGGATTTCTGCACATCCAGCCCCCTGGTACCATCTCTAAAGGTCAGAGCTGGTGCAGGCCTTCCTTACTGGTTTCTTTTTTCACCCGAGGAAAGAAAACCTGAAAATAAAACCCAGTGGCAAAAATGATTTCCCAAAGGTGCAAACTGATAAACAACGACCTGGTTAGAAGAGAGTTCAGGTGTCCAAGGTCCTTCCTACTGCACCATGGGAAATGAACAAGTGTGACTTGATGTCAGAGAGGCCAGGGAGATTGCTACAGCCTGTGAGTAACACTTCCTCCCCTGGTACACTCATCCCCAAAGTTCACCTGCTAACAGCTCACCTTCCCTTCCCTGAGACCTGACATTTCCCAGTAAAGTGAAAGATAATTAAGTCAGTTCAGGTTATTTGCATTGTAACTTCAATGAATTTGTCATATCCTCCTTTGAAAACTGGTTCGGGATAAAGGAAAAAGTTTCCAACAGATGCAGTTCTCTGAATAAATATATTAATAAATTCATCGACACATGGGGAAGAAGACATAGGTCTTGCTGCCATATGCTTTCAACCACATAAATTCCTTCCTTCTTCTATGAATTTCTTGACAAACGAACCTTAACCCTAGCATGTTCGAAAAGGCTGAAGTCATTTCCTTCCCTTTGCAGCTTGAATGTAAAATGTCTCTCAGAGACTCCTGTGCTTAAGTGTTTGGCTCCAGGCATGCCGCTGGAGCTGTTTTGGAAGGTTCTAGAAGGGAGAGCCTCACTGGAGGAAGTGTGTCACCAAAGGGTGTCCTTTGAAGTGTATATCTGTCTCCACTTCCTTTGTGTTCTCTGCTTCATGTTCTAAGATGTGGGGGTTTTCTAACTGTATACACCTGCTACCACAGAGTCATCTGCTGTCATCCCTTTCCTCCATGAGGGGCTGTATCCCTTAAACTGTAAGCCTCCCTTCTTTAGGTTGTTTTTTGCTCAGATATTTTGGTCACTTGGAAAAAAAACCAAAAACAAGCAATGAACCTACCTGTCCCCCCTCCACCGCCTTTGTCCTATGTAAGTATCTGCTGAATGAAAAAATGGGAAAAGGAATGAATGAATAAATGAATGAATAAATAAATTTAGAAATATGCCTACACTCCACAGTTCATTCCACATTTGCCCTAAGGGACCTTTTCAAAAACAAAAATCCCCATTTTGCCATTTGGCTCCTTCCATCACAAACAATGCTTTAGAGACTAATATGCACTGGTCTTGGAACAGTCTCGGAAAAACATCAACACTGAATAAGAAAGATATGGTGAGGATTTATAAGCCTGAACTTTTCAGCAGAGACACAACCTGAGCTTTCACTCCTTGCTTTATGGAGACCTAAGTAAGCCCCTCACACTGAATCTTACTTGTGGATGGGAGGCACTCACCCAGTCAGAGTACAAGCAAGCATCAGTACTGAAGTGCAACAAGATCTTGTCCTTGTAAAAAACAAAACAAAACAACAAAAAAAGATCTTGTCCTTGTGCACAGCAAGAGTTTCAAATGACAGAGGAGATTATGGTAACCTGTGATCGCCTCCTCTGAAGACTTTCATCCCCTGTGTGTCTGTGCTTTATTCATGGCAACTTCCCTCAGCTTCCAGGTTCAAAGGGACAGACACACAGTCATAATTTACAGCCATGAAAAAGGACCATAACTTCAAGTCAACAATGAAAGAGCAGGTTTCAAAGCAGGCACAGCGACATGGTATCAATGTAGTTAATTTAGAGCACGTACGTCACTAAGCCCCGAAATGCCACTGCCGCTTTGAAGCACAAGTTTTGACCTTTCTCACTCCACTGTCAGATTTGAGACACTGTGGGGCCTGTTCTGACTACTACAACAAAATGCCACAGACTAGGATTAAACAACAGCCATCACACAGACTCTTACACGGTTGGAAGGTAAAAGTCAAGACAAGGATGTCAGAATGTCAGCTTCTTGCTGAGAGTCCTCTTCTGGGACACAGCAAAGAGGCATTGGAAAACTACAAGAGGGCAGAAGGAGAGAGCTCTGTTCTTTGTCCCTCTATAGGAGTTCTAAGACCATCAATGGGGCTGTACTCTCATGATCTTTTGTAACATGGTCTTCTCCCCAAAGCTCCACGTCCAAATACAATCATTTTAGAAGTTAAAATTTCACCCCAGGAATCAGTGGCAAGGAAACAGTCAGTTCACAGAAGAGACACCTGGGAGCAGCCAGGATAGTGAGTGACTGGAGCCACAATCAGGACAAGAGTCCACCTTCACAAAGGTATGGCAGGACAAGAGACAGGATGATAAAAGTACCGCCTAGAGAGGCAGTCAGCTGGCTGGGAAAACAGAATACAGTGGCTTCCAGGAGGAGAAATCTTTAGTGTCAACTTGAAACAAGGTGAAAGCAACAAATAACAGGAAGAAAGTGGGGATGTGTGACTCTGCTCAAAGGAACCCCTGCTGACCTGTATAGAGAAGAGCAGTCAGGTGTGGAGCAGGGCGTGGACAACTCCAGGGGAATTAATAGGGAGCCCTCCACACCCTGGATTGCCTTGTTAGGTTTGAATGCTTAAAACACCAAGGGACAGAGGGAGACAGAGAT
Organism: Rattus rattus; assembly: GCF_011064425.1. Classification (NCBI taxonomy): domain Eukaryota; kingdom Metazoa; phylum Chordata; class Mammalia; order Rodentia; family Muridae; genus Rattus; species Rattus rattus. Next base: position 182,553,999 of record NC_046155.1, read on the forward strand.
TCAACTGGAATTCTAGAAAACAGTCTAGCTTTCCTGAAGCACCAGGGCAGGGAGATGGAGGGCTGAAGAGGAAGATAAAGGAAGTTGGTCCCCAGGACCACAGCTTGTGGCCTCTGACCAGGGCCTATGATTCAAGCCCTCTGAACCCTGGCTTCTTTGCTTCCTCTTTAGGGATAGGAAATAAAGCAAGAACTTCATACATGCAGATTTCATGACCAATGGCATCATCCTGGCTATGTAACTTGGAAATTAGTATAGCCTTGAACAAGGACAAATGACATTTCTGATCTCAGTTTCTTCCCTATAAAATGAAGAATGAAGACAATACCCTTCCCAACACACACACACACACACACACACACACACACACACACACACACGTATGCATACACATGCACGTGCACACACACATGCACCCACACATGTATGCACACATAGGCACACGCATGCACACACACATGCACACATGCCCACACATGCACACATATGCATGCACACACTCACAGACTCACATAGACACCCATATGCACACATATGCACACACACACATATATATGTATGCACACATGTACACACGCATGCACACATGTACACACGCATGCACACATATGCACCCACACATGTGTGCACACACTCACAGATACCCACATGCACACATATGCACACACATGCATGTACACACATGTGTGCACACATGCACACATATGCACAAGCATGCATGTGCACGCACACTCACAGAAACCCACAGATACCCACACACATACACATGTGTATACACACATGTACACATGTGCACACACACACACAATTCATAGTCTTATTTATTGAGAGAACTAAGAAATGAAAGACATGAGTCACCTGAGTCCTGAATTAATGGTGGTAGTAGTAGTAACAGAAATAGCTGTGGCAAGGGGTGCTAACAGTTGCAGTGGTACTGGTAATTTAAAGGAAACAAGTGGCCCTTGCTGTAAAGCAAGAGGCAGATGAGAAAGTGCTGGACTGTAGCAGTAGCTGGGAGAAATCAAGAACCAGTCACCAAGGATCTAAGCAACAACAAGACTTCAGGACTACTGGGTGTGCCCAGGTAGGGAGGGACAAGAGATAAGGATCTTACATGACATTTTCCTGGAACAACTGTGAACATGGAGGAAACTGAGGAAGACTGAGCAGATCTAAGAGGAAAATAAGAAACTCCCTTGTAGACAGCTAGCCATGACCCTCTCTTGAGCATCTAGGGAAGATATCCATTGAAAAGTTCCTGGCAGATGCCTGGAATTCAGGCTAAAAAGCCAGAATTAGAAGTTGTCAACAGATGGACATCAACTGACAGCAGTAGTGGGGAGAGTCATATCACCCAGAAAGACTGTATACAAATGAAGATGCTGGGAAGGAGGTGAGTGGGGGCTGGAGACAGGCCATAGGAGGTACCATTGCACAGCCAGACCTATAGAAAAGACTCAAAAAGGATCTGCAAATGGAAAATCATGAGGGCAAAAGAATGTAAGATACCAGGGACCAATGACTGAGGACAGGGCAGGGCACTTAGTTTTGAGGGAGGGCACAGGGAGAATCAGGAGGACTGGGGAAGAAGAAGCAGTCAGTGGTGGCAGTACATAAAGCCATGTGAGTTCTAGGTTGGAGTGACCAATGGTCACTCTATCTGATTATGCATGGGGTGGCAGGGGAGGTTTAGGAGTGCCCAGTCATTGAGTTAACAAAGGCATTTTAAGATTAACTGGTATCCAAACTATT
>NC_046155.1:182555850-182566748 GCF_011064425.1 Rattus rattus
AGGAACTTGTGCTGATCTGGAATGGACTGTTACTTTTGATTGTGCTGTTTTATCACAGCAATAGAAGCAAACTAAGGCAGATACACACAAGTGAATTTCTCTACAGAAAAATTGTATAAATCTGTGCTGTCCACAGCAGTGCCTGAAATATCCTTTTTTACAGATTTATTTATTTTATATATGTGACTGCACTGTTGCTATCTTCAGACACACCAGAAGAGGTCATCGGACCCCAATACAGATAGTTGTGAGCCACCATGTGGTTGCTGGGAATTGAACTATGGGACCCCTACAAGAGCAGTCAGTGCTCTTAACCACTGAGCCATCTCCCCACCCCCATGACTGAAATATTTACTGGCACTCGTGACTATTTTTAAATGGGTTAAGTCCACCTTGTGCCTTGTGTCTTCATAGTTCTGGAAGATCTTTGTATATTGAGGGGGTACATACTCCTCTGTCTTCATCCTGGACGCCACAGAACTGAGCCAGACCATCCTGTGATGAATTGAAAGTTTTGTCTTTGTAATCAAACTCCAGCTCCTTATTCTAATTTCCCCCTATTTTGCCTCAACCAGGAGTGTCAGCCATGCCTCTGAACCCCGAGTTCTGTCCCTCCGGATGTGGTCCAGGCTCAGTGGAAGAGCCTGAGTTGCTGCTGAGCTCCAAGGAGAGCACAACTCTTCTGGCATACAATGCACTGGAGCCGTGGTAAAGACCACGGTAAAAGCCCAGAGAGGATCAGCCCCGTTCACCGTGGATTTCGGTGCTAACTTGGCAGTTGTTATTTCATGGGGCAGGCTGTGGCTGGAGCACTGAGGAGTGGACCTCACAGAGTCGTGGGATAGCAAGGAAGGGTTTGAACATCCCTTGAGCCACTCAGGTTAGCATGAACAGAGGCTAAGAAATAATCCTCAAAGGACTTAATGAGTCCTAGTTTAAAAAAAAAACTTATCCAAATCTGAGAGTGGAAATACGGTCCACAGGGGAGGTTGTTAAAGTTTGCATGTGACGCTCTCTCCAACTAACCGTGGAAAAACAAGTTCCAGATAGCTGTGCTCTCAGGACCTCAAGGAGGGAGTGAGCTCTGCTTAGGAAGTGGCCCAGCAAATGGCCCCTGTTCTCATTGCAGCTCCACCTTTTGGCCACACGGTGGCACTGTGAGCAAGGTTTTCCCTGATGTTTCGTGAATTTTAATTCTTGAGCTTTATTTATCCTTTATTTATCCTTTAAATATTTCAAGCTGCAGTCACACCCTAACCCCAACAAAGAAGAAATGAAAGATAGAAGAGAAGAGCGTGGCCCTCACGTGCAAACTTTAACAACCCGTTTAAACCCCAAACTTCATTCCTAACGCCACATAAACACAGGGAAGTGATGTTCCATGTGTATTGGGGACAGCACCAAAAGGCACCATAATACCTCGGTGAGGCAAAAAAAGAAAACTGATAAACAGCAACATCACCAGGAAACACAAACACAGTACCTTGTGGTGCTCTTGAAAGGGAGAATATGGATTAACTGATTTTTTTTTTAAATATATATGAGCATTTATATGTGTGTGTGTGTGTGTGTGTGTGTGTGTGTATTCAATTTTAACAAAGCCAATATTCCCTGACATCAAAAGGTCAAGTAGGACTCCAGAGGGAAGCTGATCTTTGTCTTGTGGTCTGTGAGGCCATGAGCAGGTGGGAAGGTTTGGAGACCTCCCCAGAGGCTCTTCTTAGGGACTTTAAAGGAAGGTATTTAATCGCAACTCTGAATCCTCTGCCTGGGATAGCCAGACAACTTGCCCCCTCTTCCTAGGGAGCATTTCTACATTCAGAGCATGAGCGAGCAGGCTTCCCCAGCAGGCCCACTGCACCCACTGAGTCAGAATCCCCACTCCAGGTCTAATGTAAGCCTGCTGTGACCTCGCAGCCACATGGAGTGTGAGGAGGCAGCACCTCTAGGCTGGGGGTGTCTGGGGGACGCCTCCATTCACCATGCACTGAAGGTGCTGCTCTCTTGGCTGCAGGGACTGTGGTAAAGAACCTCATCCCCTACCTGCTAGCCACAGCATCAGAAAGAGCTGTCTGTTCTCCACTCTAGTCAGAGAGCAAATCTATTCAGGACCCCCTGACCTTTCTACTAGGACACTGTCCTTGTTTCTTCAAAAAAAAAAAAAATCCTATTAAGTCCCAGGTCTTGCTCTCCACTGAGGAGAACCTGGCCTGCCAGGTTGTTCCTCTAAGCATAGTGGGGCTATCCTTGGAATGTATGGAACCCTGGTCTATGAGAAGGACTTGGAAGGTGGTTTCTATGGGGTTGAGAAGAATTTACTGGGCGATTCAGAGGACTGTGTCCTCTAGCATCAGGAGCAGCAACCTCAATGTCTGGAAGAGTCCTGATTTCAGAAAAGAAAACTATGTGGAACTCCATCTACCTGCACGTGTGGCTTCCCCAGACCTCAGCACACCACACAGACAGCTCTGGAGTCCTTACCTCATGTGCCTGTGAGGGTGAACTTACCAAAGGAAAGAGTCACAGAAAAGTAGCCATTAAAAATAAAACTCATGGCTCTCTGCTCCTCCCTGTTCCAGAGACAGCCGCATCTTCTCAGGCAGTGCCAGCCTCATTGCACAGACAAAATGGTGAAGGTTGGTGTGAACAGATTCGGCCATATTGGGCACCTGGTTACCAGGGCTGCCTTCTCCTCTGCATCTGGCAAAGTGGACATTGTTGCCATCAGCAACCTCTTTGTTGACCTTCTCAGGTCTACATGTTCCAGTATGCTCTACCCATTGACAGTTCAAGATGGTCAAGGCTGAGAATAGAAAAGCTTTGTCAACAGCCCATCACCATCTTCCAGGGCGAGATCCTGCTAACATCAACTGGGGTGATGCTGGTGCTGAGTATGAGTCTTCTGGTGTCTTCACCACCATGGAGAAGGCGGGGCCCACTTGAAGTGGACGGTCATCATCTTTGTTTCAGTCAATGCCCCCATTTTGTGATGGGTATCAACAACTACAAGTCTCAGGATTTCAGTGCATCCTGTCTCTTACCCCCTGGCAAGTCATCTGTGACAACTTTGGCAGTGGAAGGGCTCATGATTAATGCCACTGGATGGCCTTGTCATCAATGATGGCCATCAAAACATCTTCAGGGCATCCACGAGATCCTGCTAACATCAAGCTGAAGGGGCCTCACTAGCATGGTGCTATCCATTGTGGATCTGACATGCTGTCTTCACCACCATGGAGAAAGGCATCTGAGGGCCCACTTACAAAGGACATCCTGGGCTACATTGGGCAGGACCAGGTTGTCCCCTTGAGTCAATTCCCCCATGTTTGTGGGGTGGGTATCAACCAATGTAAAATATGACAATGAACTCCTACAGCAACAGGGTGGTGGATTGTCAGCACATGGCCTCAAGGAGAAGAAACCCTGGACCACCCCCCAGCCCACCAACAGTTGCTGGAGTCCCACACCAAGTTGGCCCATGACACTGAGCATCTCCTCATCAACTTTGGCATAACATGGAAGGGGCTCATGAATATCATCAACACGTTCCATGCACCCCAAATCATAAAATGAATAAAACTCCAGGAAACCCTGTTCTTTTGGAAGGGGACTGTTGGGGCCCCTCTGGTAAACACTGAATCTGGTCACATTGCCATTATCCCAGGAGGGCAGGAAGACCCTCCCTCATCCTCAAAAGGCATAACATCCATCCTGGCCTCAGACTCAGAGTTCTAGAGAATTGGGTCAGCTGCCAAGTGTATGGACCCGGGAACGCCTGCCTGAACTGGGCAGACCAATGCGACTTAACTCCAGAGAGAGCATCATGGGTAGAAAGGTGCATAGCACCTGTGCAAGACTGACGGCCACCTGATGCTCCTCCCATTTCTTTATACAGCACGAACCCTTGAGAGTCTTAAACGCATCTACATCAGAAGAATAGCGACTACAGAAGTCAACATATTTCAACTAAAACACGCTGAGTGACTAGGAAAGGACACTCATAAAACCATAAAACTTTCTAATAAAATTCCAGTGTCTGTGGAAGGCCAAGGAAACCCTCCACGCTCCACCAATCATAAGGCTACGGCCACTGCTGTTGGTTGTGTGCCAGAACTAAGCTATAAGCCCTCACTGCTGAAGAAAAGCACAAGCTTTGGCTGAAGGACATGTTGGAATCAGTCGAGGATTTCCTCCCTACTAGCTCGCCTTTATAATGATGAAAGGTAGCATCCAGGCTGCTGGCAGGAAATCGTCACCAGCGGCAGACCCGTATCAGTTGAGTGTGATAAAGAACTGGAGAGATGGCTCAGTGGTTAAGAGCACCGCTGCTCTTGCAGAGGACCTGGGTTCAGTTCTAAGAACCTGCATGGAGGCCCACAACCATCTGTAAGTCCAGTTCCAGGGAATCCCACTTCATCTCTGTATGCCATGGGCTCCAGGCATGCACATGGTACATATACATACATGCAGGCAAACACTCATCTATGTGTTATAGATCAGATAGATGGATGGATAGATAGATAGATAGATAGAGATAGATAGATAGATAGATAGATAGATGATAGATAGATAGATAGATAGATGTTGATGAGATAGATAGACAGACAGATAGATAGACAGACAGATAGATGGAAAGATGATTGATAGATAGATGATAGACAATAGATAGATAGATAGATGATAGATAGATAGATAGATAGATGATAGATAGATAGATGAATAGATAGATAGATAGATAGATAGATAGATGATATGCAGATATAGACAGATGATTAGATATAGAGAGAGAGAGAGAGAGAGAGGGGTATAGATTAGATAAATAGATGATTAGATATATAGGGATGAGAGGGGTATAGATTATATATAGATGATTAGATATAGATGAGAGACAGAGAGAGATGGGTATAGATTAGATATAGATGATTAGATATAGGAGAGAGAGAGAGAGAGAGAGAGAGAGAGAGAGAGAGAGAGAGAGAGAGAGAGAGAGAGATTTTAAAAAGCAGAATGTCCAGCTCTGGGTCTCTACTCAGGCGAGAGAACCTCTGTGTGCAGTCGCGGCCCGGCGTTGAGGGATCAGCACGCACTTGCAGAGTGCAGTTTTCCTAAGCTCTCCAGCCATGTTTCTGGGTGACTCTCACCTCTGTGTGCGGGGGGTTCCCTGGCTCTTTCAGACAGCACCATGGTTTGCTCTGCTGTGTGCGTCACTGGATGTTCTTGGCCTGCCAAGAGTGGTGCCTTGAGTTGTCCCTTACTGCATCCCAGCTCTGTGGGGACTGTCTACTAAAGTCACGGGGATTGCCCTAGACTCCCTCTGACCTGCGCTGCCTGTACTGCCTGTGGGATATGCAGCAGAAGCAGGGGCCTAAGGAATCCCTCAGGTGGGAAGAAATATCCAAGGAGCTGGGAGGCACAGTTAGCTACCATCCCCTCCCTAAAACGTCTTCCCCTTAAACCGATGGAACTATGCTCCAGGAGCCTGGAGCCATCCAGCTCAGACCAACAGCACAGCTCATGTAGTGGTCTTAGCACAGAAGGGCTAACCTGGGGCATGTACACCTTCTGTTAGGTGGCTTGCAGCAAGTGCTAGAGGAGATTCAAAGAGGTTTATGTTCAAGAGGGAGGTGAGAAAGTGACACAGAGAAGAACACAGGGTGAGACACAAGAAGCATTGCTTCCTCAGGACCCCCAAGGATCTGACTTCACAAAGGGTACTCGCACTGTCAGTGCCAGCGTTGGGCACGACGTGCTTGGAGAAGCCTCCTGGTTGGCATCTCCTTGGCTCCTTCTAGATTTCCCCCAAATGATTCTTCTAAGGTCAGGAGTCACCCCAGGCAGAGAGCAGACCTGGTTTTGGATTCGTTGTCGTTATTGTTGTTGTGGTTTTGGTCGTTGTTTTAATGAGTTTTAGAAAGTTAAAAAGAAAAATAAGTCTGACTACTTGAGAATAATTGTAAAATAGCATGCCGACAAGGATCCGAGTTAAAACTCAGAACTAAAGACAGGCAAACGTCTCAGAAATGGTGCTTATGCTGTTGGAACTATTTTTAAATCTCCCACAAATCCATAAAACATGAAAACCCGAGGCAGGGTGTGAATAAATAATTCAAGGAACAGAGATACAAGTGAGGAGTAACAATGCCTATTACCACAAAGACAATCCCAGGGTCCTGCTTTGGTCGGGCGGGCAGGTAGGACAGACAGCTCCAGAATGTATCATGGCTACCACAGGCAAGCTGTGCATCTCTCTCTTGGGCTCCATGGAGAGTGTTTGAGTACACACAACAAATTCATCACAGCCGACACTACCCCACCGTGAGATGTGCCAGGATGGACAAGGTGAGGAAACCACAGAACCTCTACTGGGGCCTTAGCAAGAGCCAGGCTTCCTCATTCCCCAGTTAAGTCACCGACCAGGCGGACTCCATGTGCCCTGGGAGAATTGAGTCACAGAGCACTTCTTGGAAAGAATTCTCAGGCTAGCTCCCCAAATCACCCCACAGCCTTCCCTCACCCCGAAACATCAGTTCTGCAGCCCCTTCAGGCAGAAGAACTAGGAAAAGTGCATGCTTGCCCATGGGCTAGCCAGTGCAATGGTGCTGAGCCGACAGGGCAAGTTTCCACACAGATTTCCTCACGTGGAAGGAACATGGTCCAGCCACAGGCCGCCTTCCCAAGCTCCTCCTCTGTACAGCTCCATGATTCATATTCATTCAGGACATTCCTTATGACTTCTTTTCTGGTTACTAATTCTTTTTCCAGTCACATCTAAACTGCTGTTAAGTCCATGCACTGAGTTTTAAGTGTCTGCTTATTTGAGGTTTCTGACTAGGACAATCTCTGTGCTGTATTTACAAAGACATGGGCGTGCGAGAAGATGCAGCTTTCAAGCCGTGGAAGCTCTAGGAAAGGAAGAAAGAGAAAAGTCGGTAAAGGAATACAGTGCAAACACTTCCAAACAAATACTGCCTTTTGATCTAATGTTTGTTTCCCCACAGAGACCCTTGTCTCTCTTTTTCTCGCTGGATGAGGTCACAGGGTTGTCTGAACTGAGCTAAAAGCTGGAATCTTTGCTGATGGTGCATTCTCTGTTTCTATCATGTGTGTTGATGTGCTGTCTCTCAGAGGAGCCTCACTCTCAGTCTCTGCCTCTGCCTCTGCCTCTGCCTCTGCCCTCTGTCTCTGCCTCTGCCTCTGCCTCCTTCTCTTCTCTCTCTCTCTCTCTCTCTCTCTCTCTCTCTCTCTCTCTCTCACACACACCCACACACACACCCACCCACACTCACATACTTTGTCTATCTCTCCTTCTCTCTCTGTGTGTGTGTGTCTTCTCTCTCTCTCTCTCTCTCTCTGTGTCTGTGTACTAGTACCTATAGATGTATTCGTGTGTGTGTGTGTGTGTGTGTGTGTGTGTGTGTGTGTGTGTGTGTAGGTATGTAGGTAGGTAGGTATCCATGCATTTGTGTGCACACTCAACCATGGAGACCAGAGGTCAGGTGTCATCCCTCAACCACCCTCAAAAATGTTCCAGGACAGGAGAGCCTCCTTTTTCAATAAGGACTATAACTCATCTTTACTGTTTTGGGACGAAGTCTCGTACACTGAAGAACTCATCATCTGGCAGTCTGGCTAGCCAATTAGCTTCAAGTAGCCAGTGTCTGTGCCCTGTGCCCTGTGCCCTGTGCCCAGACGTTACCACCACACCCAGCTTTTCACCCAAGTCTAGAGGTCCAAGCTCAGGGCCTCACCCTGTACAGCACGTGTTTTACCAACCTTTGTTTCTCTGCCTTACACCCCAGGTTCTATTTCAAGTGGCCCCTCACTTGTGACTACACACTCCCACTGACAGGATGTGCTGGTACCTGTAAAACACAGGACAGGTGATGACGTGTGTTCCTAATTGATTCCACACCACAGCCATTGTAGTTGTGATGTTCAGCTGGCCTCAGAAGACAGTGCTGTAACCATGTGTGTGCTTAATGGCTACCTGTGGACCTCATACCACAGAGCAAAAGTGGATTTAGACTCCCCAGCTGCAGATAACCCATGCCCCACGGTTCCTATATCCTGAGGATGCAATGAGTCTCCACAACGCTGGCCAGAGGTAGTCTCCAGAAGCTTCAGCCCCCTGTCCACTCATTCTGCTGGAGAATGACCCCAAACTAGCATCCATGGGTCCTCACGAGGATCCCAGGCCTCTGACAGGCACCCTGGACCAGAACCCAGAATGCACATCTCTGCTGAGAAACACAAAAGACTCCCAGATGAGATTTTATGGTGGGAACCGTTCCAGAATAGGAGAGCCTCCTCTTTCAATACACGCTGTAACTCATAAGAGCTGTTTCCAAGTCCCTGAGCGCATATCTCCTGATTCATCGCTCTCTCTCTCTCTCTCTCTCTCTCTCTCTCTCTCTCTCTCTCTCTCTCTCTCTCTCTTCAGGTTTATCTTAGGAAATAATCTGAAATGCCTCACCTAGTCCACATGGCAGGATGCTTGCCACACAGCTTGCCATACTAAAGAAAGCAAACTCACTATCACAAAGAGCATGCCATGTGCCAACTGCCACACGGAGGTCAGAGTCCCACAGTGAAATATTACACGTTTAGTGCTTATTAAACTTCCCGGGCCTCTTAAAAGCACCCACAAACAACTTATGAAGAACTTCTTTGTTTTGCACAGATAGTCATGTTTTAAAAGTGCCAGTGATTAAAGCAGCCAGAGGTTCAGGCCCTTCCTCACTGTCACACTGACCGTCAGCAGGAGGCCGGGCTTCCTCTCTTCTGAGACAGGTCTGCCCCTGTGCCGTCCATCAGTGTGAATGTGTTATCCTCAGGCACTCCGGAGAACAAGAACAGCCAAGCTCTAAGTCCTGTTCTCAACAGGGTCACCAGGTGTTTTGGCCTTTCCAAGTCTTGGGAGAAAAGCTAGAGTCATCGGAGCTGACTTATCACTACTCACCTCAGGATGTCTAGGGGACTAACTCTTCTCACATCTACACCTAGCTATGTTTAGCACTTGACCCCGAGGTCACATGTGAACTCTGTGTCACCTCCATGCCCCTATAGGATGCTTGGCGTGAAGATCCTGTGGCCTTCACACATAAAATTCCCAGCTTTTCTTCAGTCTTCCTAATTCTAACAGTGCCTCAAACCAACAGCCTATTGTGCCTACAGCGTCTCTCCCAGGGCCGCTTATCACGGACGCCTACAGGATCACCTTCAGGCTCTGGTGGAGCAAGAGCCCCTTATTGGATCATCTCTGGCCACAGAGCCCAATACTCAACAGCCTCAGGAGCTTCCCGCCTCCTCCCCAGGGCAGCCCTGCCCTCACATGCCAACCCTGCAGAGGAGGGAATTGGAGTAAAAAACTAGAAAGCCACACTGAAGAGGATGCAGAGCCATGCTTCTGCGTTCAAAGGACAATGGGAGGTAGAAAAAGACATCCCCACCCTCCTGCATAATTCTCCCAAGTTCCTACGCTCCGGAGAGGCTTCACTCCATAGAGAGCAGTCGCCCGAAGCTTCTGGCAATATAAACTCTGGAAAAAGCTCCAGGAAGTTCTTGTAGAACTATCTGTATAGCCTGTGATTCAGCAAGTCTACTCACAGGTATTTTCCCAAGACGTAGGAAAACAGGATCTTGCATAGACTTGGAGAGCAGTGTTAGCCATGATGCTCAAAGCTGGAGATGACCCACCAGAAAGGTAGAGTGGTTAGAAAGTCACGTGTGCGTGCACTACAAAAGTGAACAGACATTTGTACTAGAGCTGCCGACACTCCCAGTCAGGCCTCAGGAGTTCACTGTTACGTGGCCAGTTGCCCCTAGGCTTTGACTTAGAAGAATGGCACATACATCTGTGGTCAGGGAATTGGGCATGTGCTCAATGGATGGGTTCTAGCTTGCTGTTCTCAGGAGGTTGTAAAGCGGGATGGAGTGGGTGGTTATCTAAGGGCCCTGATCAAATTTAAAAGTTACTCCAAAATGGCTAATGACGTGGGCAGGAGGTCCTGGTTCCTCTTCTCAGGACTGCTGGATTGTCTTCAGGATGGTGGCACTGACTTGTGACTCACTGAGAGCAACGAGAGTACTACATCCCCTTTTTAGGAACTAATATTTAGGGGGGAGTCACAGGATCAGCCTGGCCCATCTGCTCATGACAAAGCTGTGTGTGACTGGAGCTCTGCTCCTTCCTGGGTGCTTAGGACACTTTCAGTATTCTCCACCCTTCCAGCAGCACTGGGGTGTCTGCCTGTGTCAGCCAGCACCAACATGCTGGGTGTTCTTCCCAGAAGACTCACAATTCTGCTTGGGGACACACTGACCGGATGGAGGCTACAGCCCATCTGCCTGTCAGCTGAAATCCACCTCACAGCTGAGGCTGCAGGGCACATCTGGTGGGGGAGGGAAAGAGAAGTGCTTCTACATGACAGCTTCTTCTTCTTCTTCTTCTTCTTCTTCTTCTTCTTCTTCTTCTTCTTCTTCTTCTTCTTCTTCTTCTTCTTCCTCCTCCTCCTCCTCCTCCTCCTCCTCCTCTTCCTCCTCCTCCTTCCTCCTCCCTCCTCCTCCTCTTCCTCCTCCTCCTCTTCCTCCTCCTTCCTCCTCTTCCTTCTCTTCCTCCTCCTCCTCCTCCTCCTCCTCCTCCTCCTCCTCCTCTTCCTCCTCCTCCTCCTCCTCCTCTTCCTCTTCCTCCTTCTTCTCCTCCTCCTCCTCCTCCTCCTCCTTCTTCTTCTTCTTCTTCTTCTTCTTCTTCTTCTTCTTCTTCTTCTTCTTCTTCTTCTTCTTCTTCTTCTTCCTCTAGTTGGCTTTGTGTTCTATATACAATGAGGGTAAGAAAATGGAGAACAAACCAACAAATGTTGCTGCAGACAGAATGCTAACCACTGACCACTGCTTGTCCC